>NC_045736.1:11006743-11020609 GCF_008692095.1 Etheostoma spectabile | reverse complement strand
CCCCCCCCCCCCCAGCAGAATAAATAAAAAATATGTTGTTACTTATTTGGCATCTTATAAATCAGCTGTTTAATTACATTTGTCTTCAAAGTCTTTTTAAATGGCAGCTTTTAGAAGAAATTGCACTGAAAATCGACAACTGCAACAGGAGATCTTATTATCTCTATCTTATTTTCTCTGCACCATAATTAGTCCCAGAGAACATCTAGTCTACAGAAAAGTTATATAAAGCGTTACAGGTTAACTTCCTTTGACATGTGTCAAACTCAAGGTCTGCGTGCCAAATCTGCATGATGGGCCGACCAGTTTTCAAACTGTGATTAGGCAACACTCAAAGCAGAATCTGGCAGATTTAGTGACTTTGACACTCAGAAATTCCCACAGAAGCAGAGTTTTCATATTCAGGCTGTGAAACGGGTTATTACTGTAAAAATATGGAATTACTGTTATGCTTGATTTGTTTAATTCTATGATGGCTATGGAACTTTTTTTTGCTGACTTTTTACTGCTCTATGTTGACCAAACTGTAAGAGAAAAAGCTATATGAGCCAAATATAAGATTGATATATATCAATAGTCCCACAGTAAAACAATATTTTACTTTTGATTAATAAAAAGCATAAAGTCAATAAAGTCTGATTTTCCAGTGTGGCCCTTAGTGAAACTGGTCTACATGATGTTTCAAAGCCTTCTCCACACTGCGGAAAATACTACGATCAGCCAAAATGAAAATGAAAAAAGAAAGGGTTTTCTCTTTAATCCCCAGAGTCCTGGATTGCATGAACGGCCCTGGTGTACTGGCTGCTCTTACTTGTTGGAGATAAAGAAGTAGATCCACTCCTGCTGCTGCTGGACCTCCTGGACTTGGTCCTCCGGATAATCTGAACTTGTTCCAGGACGCGCTGTTGCCCTGATCGACACTGGTTCCCGGACGGCAGAGCCAGCGACGTGTCGTCCACATTCCCGATGGAAATAACCGATTTCAGCGGATCCTGACTCGTCATTTTTGTAATTCAGTGTCCGGATGGCCCAACAACATCCAGAGTAGGCAGGCAGCGTAACAGAGGAAGGTTTATACATGCGCACCTTGCCCTACACAATCAGACCGCGCCCATCCTGGCACAATAGACCTACACAACTCTGCTCTCTCCTACTACTGTTCATCTATTTTCTACAGTCTATGGTCTTGGCAAATACCACTCCTTTGGACATGTGCAGCTTTCCTTGGTCACTAGTTTCATTTATTTGTTCTGCCAATGTAATGCCAAACACGATAATATAATAGGAAAGGATGCAGGTGAAATACTTTCAGTATGGATGAGCTTTCTTAGACTTTCTTAGGCTATTAGAACTTGACGTTAGTATCATGCAAGAAAGAAATATGACAAAAGCAGATTAGTATGATGCTAAATGTAAGCATACTTACTGACATTGTGACTTAAGAAAGGCCAAGGTTGCAGAAGGGATGTGGGACATATACAAGTATATTCATTGGCTCTGGCCAAACAAATTCTCTTAAATCCTGTTCTCAAACACAGCTCCTTTTTTCTCACCTTTCCAGTAAAACTGCTTTAATCAATCTTTTGTTAAAATTCAAGGACTGATTTTTGCATGCACAATCAAATAATGACCTTCAAGCTAATTTGCATTTTGTGTGGTGTAGCCTTGTTTACATACAGCATATGTATTTGTTGTGATCAGGGGCTGGGGGGCCTTTTTCTGATAAAGCCAAGGACTTCTATTAACTTTTGAAATGAGTGAAATCCAATGATGTGATTTGATGTGGGAAACAAATGAAAAATGTTAATGTACCACACCCATGGGCGCTCTTGCCTTGAGGGCATATCTGGCAAATTTGGCTCGTCTTAAAATTGCTGGTGATGAGCCAGTGTGGTGTTAGTTTTCGTTGGAAAGACTCCCTGTCCCATGTCCGTCTGGTGCTCTCTAGTGGTGGATGTGTAACCCATCTTACCCTCATCCGTCTGACTTATCCAGAGCCACAGGAGTCAGGAAGCATGAGAATACATTCTTTATTAATGCTTTCATAATCATGCCCGTCACAATTTTAAGTCGAAATGAACATCACGTACTGTTTTAAATTATGTAACCTTTATGAAAGTAAGAGCTACCAAGTGATTCTCCAACAGTGAGGTGAAATAATAAAGTTTAAAAATGATAAGTCTTTGTTAGGCTTTTGCTGAGTCACACACACTGTCTTACAGCAATGTGAATCATTAAGTAATTTACTTTCTTACATAAAAGGAAGTGGTTCATCTGGTTAGTCAACTAAGTGCACTCTACACTTAGAATATATATGATATGATATATTAAGCATTTGTAATTTTCTACACTACATGAGGTTTTTCTTCAAGTTATTTTACTCACAGTTATACTTTGGAAAAGAGGAGTGCAGATTGTCTCCAACATTAAAATACTTTCTGTTGCAATACAGTGAACATAAGACATGCAGATCAAGTTTGTCCCTTTTCCTACAGAATACTAGACTGAAAGGTCTTAAAGTGCTCATATTATGCTTTTTGGCTTTAACGTGTTTTATATCTTTTTTGTGCATGTTATAGGTTTACAAAGTGAAACAGCCCAAAGTCCCACCCCCCAAAGGGACTTACCATCTCCAACAGAAAACACTGTTCACCAACTGCTCCAAACAGCTCTACTGTAGTCCAGCCTTTACTTCCGTAACGGACGTGCGTCACTTTGTAACACGTTATAATGCTCGCCTTGCTGCTAGGGTGGCACGCCCTCATACTCTGCTTCTGACTGGCTTTTAGAGCTGACTTGGGTGCTGTGCATGTTTGACTCCCAACAAAGATGGAACAGAAGTGCAATGTCTCACTCTGTAACACAGAGGGTGAAAAGAGGAGCTGCAGCAATGTGCAGTACAACAAAAAATATGGTGTTTTTTTTAAAGTTAAACCATGTGAACCTATTTTGGTACAACCTCTAAAAACAATTATGAACCTGAAATTAGTATAATATGAGCACTTTAACTGGTGTATGAGGATCCTTGTTTTTAAGTGTCCAACAATCTGTCCTGCATAGAACAAATATTACTGACCAAAATGTAAACTGTTAACATTTGGAGTGTCTGTGTCTCCTGTGCAGTGCTTCTTTCTGCAAGTAAATTAGTACACAGTCTGGACCCACTATGATTGTGTGATGGACTCTCCAAATCACAAAAGGAAGGCATGAAATTAAAAATACAAACAACTGGTCCCGCTGAAACTACTGGTGGGTGGAATGCAAGTCGGACCTGAGGCTAGAGACACAAATGGTCACATTTAGGACCTTTAAGAAGTACTACACTATGCAACAGGATGTGTGTTGAGGTACACAGAGGGAAATCTAGGGATAAAAAAGGCTAAAGATGATTATATAAAAAGTATTAAAAAAGGTCAAAGCATGTGTCCTGCACTACTTTCAGGAACATCCTTCAAAAACTCCTTCACTGTGCAGTAAAAATCCTAATCTTCAAGAGCATAAAACACATTCAGAGGATGAATGACTTCCTCAAACATCCATCTTAAAGCCCACTTCAAAAGCTTCTTTCAGTGAGCCCACTTTGACCCAGCTGGTGCCTGTATTATTCCTCTGGATCAAAAGCACTGGGCTTATGGGCCTTTGGGGGCCTCTGCTGGGCGTTGTGGGGCTGAGCCAAAGGAAAGCCCCGGAGCTTCTCTTGCAGACTTCCTACAGCCAGTCTCATTTGGTCTTCAGCCCCCTGGAGAGATTTCAGCTCTATGGTATAGAAGATGTACAGTAGAAAGGTGGTCAGCAGGATGGCAAAGCACAACGCAGCCAGCAAGTAGAAGGAAGTACGAGGGAAAGGTTGTTCTGCTCCCAGGGCCAACCAGGGCACGGTGGCGATGGCCAGCTCCAGAAACAGCAGAGCCAACCCCATCACCCCGGTGCGTTTGGCTGTGTAGCGCATGCTCTCAGCACAGTGCAAGCCCACTTTGACTTCAGTACGGGCCTCTGTCACAATGTCGACCAGCTCAGCCAGCTTCCCTGAAGACATGAAAGGGAGAGGAGACAAGGAGCAAGTCAAAAATCTTGCATGACTTGACATTGGTGTAATTATTACAAGTAAGAGTCTACAGCCCTGCTAGCAGCTCTGTGGGGCTGCATTTAAACCCCATTCCAACCGGATTAACTTTACAACATAAAATATTCACTGTTCTCCTTGTTAATTTATCAAATCACTCTGTATAGCATTTTAACCATGATGAAATTACAGGATGTGGTCTAGAACAGGGCTAGCCAAAAAGGAATCCCAGGAATCAGTGTGCCTTATCAGCATTAAGCCTGCAGTCATCTACCGATCCCGGTCAGGCAGGGTTTTTTTTCAATCAGAAACAGTAGGGCGGGTCTTCGCGGAACGCATATTGGGGAAAAGTCAATCAAACTACCGCAAATAACAGGTTGTGCTGCTGACAATGGCTGTGAAAGAGGTCATTTGGCTTTGAACATGTCCACAAAAACTCCCTTGCACACTTATTGTCAGTGTGCCATTGGTTGAGCTCCCTGAGCTAAGGTTGCTGACTCCCGGTTTAGATATTTCAGTCCCTACAGCCACCCTGCTAGCATGGCTGGAAAACACACCTGCAGCAGAGTCCTTATTCTTTGATTGCCTGTCACGTCCGGTCTCAGTTGAAGTGTGTGTCTCCAGCCTAAGCCCAACAGTCAGAGCCTCATGGTCGGAGTATGGGAATGGATGGTCAGGGACGGAGCCTTTGGTGGTGGACATGAAATCACAATAAACGTCCGCCTTGGAAGAACCCTGAGAATAAAAGAAAAAAAATGGAAATTCGCTTTGGGGGTCAAAATACATCAAGAATTCATCTGTGGACTCCAACATCTTGCTGTGAACATGAGGGGATAACACAGCAGGTGTGACGACACAAAGCTTTCACCCACCTTGAACAGGATGTAGTCAATTCGAATTCCCTTCTCAAAAGGAAAAAGCTCCTTTTTATTGATAAAAGGGTTGTCAGCTATGAGAGTCATACCATCCTCACATCCCTGCAACAGAAAACATTCATAAAAAATAAATAAATGAAAACAAGTTAAAAGAAAAATGTTTTTTTTTTTTTTTTAATCCTTACAACCTGCCTCTTGTTTTTGTAATCTTGACATTTTTTTCTGTCAGTGATGACATTTAACTTACGATCTCAACTCTTTAGATATGGGGCCACAATGACAGTGCTGGATACAGCTTTACAACTTTGCAGAACTACTGCCACTACTGACCAAGTGTACTCGAGTTTGTGAGTGCAAGTACCTTGAAGGATCTTAGCTAACTTCTAAGGTATGGTCACCTTCCTTTTACATCTACATAAATGGTTTTAGTGAATGTGGTTAAACTGGAGAGTTGTTTTTTTAAACCTGTCTGTATACCACTGTCACTGTGCCTCAAATTTCACCACAAACCTTATTAAATGTAAAAAGAAGTAAAATGCTATCATAACCAATGCAAATTATGGCCAAAACTACAAGATTAAGCTCCATTTAAAAAACTAAATTTTCCTTTAATTATTATGTTGAAGCAGACAAAACAATCGTAATAGCAGTGTTTCCACTACCTACATCAAATTTCGCGGTCTCTAAATAACAGTCTCGGAGTCCAGTGTAAGACCTCAATAGTCTGTTGCCGAGGTCCTCGGGGTGCATGTTGAGGTCTCCACCTAAAATCACCACATCTGCTCCAGCAGAGGTGTGGCTGATAGAGAAACAAAAACATATTATGACCAATGCCACAAAACTTGATTGAAAAGTGAGTACTGATGAGGAATACTGTAAGGCACTGTAGTGCTGCTTTAAACATTATCAGTAACTCAAGATAGCACCTCACCTGAGAAAAATAAGCAAATATTACACCAGCTCAAACTCTTTTGACAGAATTAACAAAGACACACTACCGAATGAACTGCTGCAGCTCCCAGGCCTGAACCACTCTGTGAGGTAAATACAAGTCCTTGTCTCTGCAGTACTCTGCATGCAGCTTAAATCGATACACACAGAAACAGAACATTGATCAATAACTGTATATAACCTCTCTCTCTATAGATATATATGGTTGGTTGAGCACTGAAAACCTTACATGAGTGAGATAGACATTTGCAGTCAAGCTGCCAATGTTTAGGATGGCCATCCCAACAGCTTTGCCTCCAAACCAGTCTCCATGGTGAGCCTAAATATTAGGAAAAACAAAATAAGTTATTTGAGAAAAGGTGTAGTGCTGATCTGCAATGAGAGGTTGTCCGGGGCCTGAAATTAACACCCAACCACCTGCCAAATGCAGGTTTATTTTGCAATTGGTGGGTAACACCAAATATGAATTTTAACCCCAAAGTAGCACAAGTTAAGTTTAGGAATAAATATAACATTAAAAATATTAAATAAAGATTTGGACTGATTATTGAACTGAGTGTAAACAGTAATGTAGTAAATGTATATGAGGAATGTCAAGATTTCGATTACAAATCAATAATTGATCGAAATGTGCTTTTGATTTGGACTATCGAAATAAAAAGTAAGATTGGCGATTCCCTCTGTATTTTTCCTCTCTCTTCACCCGCAGTCTTGTTAACCAATGGCCTGCAGATGATCTCTCCAAGACACCATGGCCGGTGTGGCAATATTTTCCTTCTCAGTGAGAGAGTTTTGGAAACAAACAACAAAGGTAAAGCATGTGGCCTCTGACAGGACTCCATAGTGCCTTCAGATACACACATTTAAAACTAATGGTGCATACAACTTGAAGTAGGCAGAAGATTGCAGAAGTACAACTGTTCAACTGTTTTGTTTACTATTCTTCACTTTCTTCAATTGGTACTTGGAATTTACATTACAAAACACTACTTTCTTTGTTTCAAGCTCTCCAGACTTACCATGTAAGGATAACCATTCAGTGAGTAGCGAAAAAGAAATGTATCGTGAATTCTGTGTTTGGAGAAAATGGCCAGTCCACTGCCGATAACTCCACTGACGAAAGAGAGAAAACAGGACATGAGTAGAAGTTAGTTGCCTAGACGTTCCAGCTTCAGAAGTACATTTTAGAATAGAATAGAATTCCTTTATTGTCGTTGCAAAATGAAGTAGAACGAAATTAAGTAGCAATCCTGACGCATACAGAACCCACAAAACAGTATTTAGTAATAGTAAAAACATATAAATATAGGTTAAAAACAAAACAAATATATAACTTTATGGTAAAGAAAACAGGCATTTGCTATGACTAAAACAGTAGAACAATGAGATATTGCACATCTGGATATTGCTCAGTATGCAGGTTATGCTGTTGGGTTTAAAGAAACAACTCACATTCCTAGTTTCCATGTCTATCTACATCTTTAGTTACTATGTGTAATCTGTAGTAAATGGGAGAATGTATCTACTAGAGTTGACATTTCTGTGAGCTACAAAGGGGATTAGAAAGGTAAGGACTTTGATTAATCTCAGTCTCGTGCTTTTGTATAGAGGTCAAGAAAGAATTAAGCTGCATTAAATTGTGCCTAGACTTCAGTTCAATTTTGGGCCTTTACATCAATGTCATGCAAGTACTTTTTTTCTGACAGAGGGGCACTTCAGGACCCTTTTGAAAACAACTTGCTCGTGAATTTTAATCTTAGAATGAAAGACGTCCAACGCTAACAGGTTCAGAAAAGATTGCGCAGCAACCATGGGGTTAGAGTAAAAACATTACCTTTTGAAGTAATTAGAGTGTGGATGACTACAGGCAAGTTTTCTTTTCAAGGATAAATAGTCTTTCTCACTCCACACCTGGAAATAAAATATATGTCACAAATTTAGAACACCAGCCATCTTTGCCTAATTAATATTGTTCAGATAAGTTTACAAGATTTATGGTCTAAGGTTGGTCTTCATTACAGAAAACACAAAATAAAACTAAGAGCTGAGTTGAAAAAAGTCAATCAGATTAGAGAAGACTCTGCAACTTTATGACTCTGTAAAATGGCTGCCACCAACCTCTTGCAGTAAGACAATATCATGCTCTTCCCTGCACAACATATCTCCAATCATGGCATAGCGCTGAGGACAGTGTTTGCTAAGGTAGCGGATCCCCCTGAAGAAAAGAATCAGAGAGAGTATGGACACGGTGTGCTTGCATACATGCATTAAGAGAAATTAAACCCCAATACATTAAGAATAACTACAAACCACAGCCACTGACCAGCAGTTCAGAGAGAGGACCCGGACATTGACAGAGTCTGTGTTAGCCATGCTGGCAGATCAGTGGATCAGTAGATGGGATGGAGTGTCAGATGGGGCAGCTCCTAACATGACACAAACATTTTTGTTGTTAGAAGTTGCTCTTTGAGGTCAATTTCTGTTATCTAGTCCCACATGGACGTATTAGGTAGCATGGCATGTCTTCGTGTGCACACAAACTTCCAGCATATACTGTACAATACACAGGGGTAATTCAGCAAAGTAAAGTCATTTCAGAGATGGACAACTTATTTACCAAGTACACACAAACACACACACACACACACACACACACACAATATACTTTATAAACTGAAAAAGCACACAATCACGAGTCTGTGGTAAAAGTAAACACAAAAATAAACACTACAAACTGCATAGTAAGCGCCAAAAAGGCAAACAAGGCAAATTGCAGCCTGACTATAGTTCCAGTTCCTGGCCATAGATTGTTTTAAGGATTCAGCAGATTTTTACTGTTTGTAACATACAAACTGTTCACAAATATTATTTGCTCTTCTGGAATACTCTAATTGTAAACTGTGAATATATTTCTCTATACTAAAACAATTTACATCTTTAAAAGGTTTAATCAGGTCTGAAAATATGTACATACACCACCGGTCAAAAGTTTGAGGTCACTTAGAAATTTCCATTGCACTCCATTGTAGACATAATACCAGCTGAGATCAGTTGCATTGTTTTTTAACCAGGGCAGCAGTTTTCAGATTACATTATGTGCTTACATAATAGCAAAAGGGTTCTCCAATGTTTTTGTAGTTATTTATTTATTTTTATTTTTTAAAATATCAGATTATCAGAGCATTGGATAAATGGTTGCTGATGATGGGCAATATATGGTATTTTTTTTTAAATAATGTAGGCATATGACAACTGAACTGACCCTGGCAGGCCTCACTGTGTCATGCTGTGGGGGAAATGTTGATATGTTTTATTTTTTTATTTCTTTTTTACAAGGAGATGTACAGAGGTGATTGCATTGACTCCTTTCTCCTGGGGAGGGAAACAATACACCAGTCCACAACAGAGTGCTGACATGGCTTTGCTCTGTCTGGGGAGAAAAAGGGGGGAAGCAGCAATGCAGTAAAAAGAATCAAGGGGGTTTAGTGTCATTACAGAGAGATCAAATTCTAAGGCTAAACATTATAACCTCAAGTTGTACAATGCGTCCACAAAGGAGTGTACAGTCATTAGCTGTTGTAGCCAGGTAACAGCTAGCTAGTGGCACCGACACTGGACTTAACTCAAAATGAGGATAAACTTACTGACACTTTAACGAAAAAAAGCTGGTAAATGTTGTCACCTTTATAGCCTGTATGTGCCCTGGGTTTTGCACAGCCAAATGACTCCAGATAAAGTTACATGTGACCCAAAATGCCGGTTGTTTGAAGGTGTTTTGGTGCAAAAAAATGCAGAGATTGAGTAACGTTGGCATTGCAGACAAGGTGGATAAAGTTTTAGCTGACGTCAATGCTACCGTTACACCTCAGTGCTTTGTTAGTGGATATTTTGATGAAACAGTTAGTTACCTTCATTATCATGTAACGTTAGCTGTAATATTTGAACGTTGCGTAAAATAACGTAACTGCTAATAACTGCTAAACAACAACGTTAGCCATTTGACTTTAACAGGGAACGTCTCCGGTTACTGTTGACTTGTTACCAATATGGTTCATTTATTTATTAGCTAATTCAACTCACCTCACGAGCCAGTTGACGTCAGCTGAAGTTAACTGAACCGTCTGACCGTTATTATGCTGTAATGTTAGTTTTGGCTTTGGACCCAAACACGTCCTGTTAGCGTGCTAGCTAGCTAACTATTCATAGTTATCCTAGTTAATTATTGTCAACGTCTGTCGAGCAGCACCTCCATTAACGAAGTGGTAACTTAGCGTTATTGGGCCGTTTCCATTTCCATTTCGTGCTTATCCAAGCGAGTGATATACATCGTCACTCCCAGACAGTTAAAGTCCCTCCCCGATGTAAGTCGAGTGCAGATTTGAGTCGCGCATGCGTCACTTTGCAACGATTGAAGATGTGAGTTGCGCATGCGTCACTTTGCGACAAGTAGCGTACAAGATGCTAACGAGAGACTTCTATATTGTCAATACAGTAAAAAATAAACCTAGGCCTAGGTTTAATCTTTGGAAAGTTAAGTGTTCTTGTGAAATATTAATCTGAAAAGTAATCAGTAACTACAGTAAATTTGTCAGATGAATATAGTGGAGTAAAAAGTACATTTTCCTCTGAAATGTAGGCTAGTGGATAAAGTATTCGAAAAAGGAAATACTCAAGCCAAGTAGGCCACTTCAAAATTGCACTTAAGTACAGTATATGAGTAAATGTGGCCTACTTGTACATGCACCAAATTCTGTGACTTGATTATGAATTTCAGCTATATTCCCACTGAACATTTTATCACTTTTATTAAGTTAGGCTGGGAACCCTGAAATTAATACTAAGATACACCTTTTATTCAGTAAAATGGATTTAAAAAAACAGTTTGAGCAAGATCATAAAGCTAGCTTGTGGCAGTCAACATTAACAATATTTGGTTTCTTATTCGTCTGTGAGATCAGTATGAAAAGAACCACCATGCCAAACAAATTTACAAACATGTTTAATGGGGAAAAATGGCTCCAAAGGCACCATGCGTCTTTTATTGTTAGATACATTTGTTTGATTACATAGTCCAACCTCTACTTTGAAGTATAAAATTGCAACGCACAATGGTAACAAAGACAACAGTAAACCACCTTAAACCAAAAACAAAACAAAATCTGCCCACACCATTCATAATATGATACATAACATTAGATATCTCATTATTAATTATCAATATCAGCACAATCACACATTATTTTCAGTGAAGCATATGGCAAACACTGAAAGTCAAAAGACAACAGAATTAAAAAAACAAACAAAAAAAAACTGTCTGTATACAATGTCTGTATAAAAGATAAATTGAGAAACCTGCTAGAGGAGGAGTGTTATTGGATCTAGCTTGTGAAATATGACATTCAAAGCCAGGTGCAATTATTAATATTTTAAATTTGAACTTTTATATCACAATTGTCCAGTGAACCACACAGAGCAGACACTTGTCTAGCAGGATCCATGGGATGACAGTCTCAAATATGTGTCCTGCAATACTTTTAACATCTCTATCACAGTGGAAAATGATCCACACATCTCCAGTACCCCCACCCGGCCCTCCCTCCATTTCTTTTCCAACCCTATAAATAACAATCAATGGTCATACTCCACAGCACAGAGACAATAGCTCTCATTCAAGACAATTATTTTGTTTGATTTAAAAAAATTATTTCATGTTTAATGTCAGTAAAAAAAAGAAAGAAAAAGTCTTAAATATCAAAACTGAACTTTTATCAATGGATGCAGATTCTCCACAAATTACAGCGGAGAAGGGTGAAGCAAATGAACCGGCTTCACAGCATACAATCTCTTTTTTAAACAAAAGAAACAGTGATCAACTTCTTTCCACTCAAACCATGGTCTCTGTGCTGAGTTACTTGATCACAAATATGAACAGAAAGTCATCCCCCTCCCCCCCCCAAAAAAAAAATCCCCCCCAAAATACTCCTATGTAACACATATTCCTTTAGCATCCACCGACTCACAGTACAGAAACAGTTCAGTTTTTCAATTAGGCTACATAACAAACTCAAGGCAGAAAAAAAAGCACTGCTGTTGCTTCACCTCCCCTTCTTGATCTTTTAAGTGCAACCAAGCACACGTCTTCAGACAGAGAGAATTAACAGGGGATCTCCTAAGGATGGCAAAGCCCTTTATGTCAGGCTAACAATGGTACAAGGCATCTTTAGTGTCAAAAGTCAGTTATAGATAGATGCTTGTAAGACCTGATTTTTAAATTGTGTAATAAAAAAAAAAAAAAAGCAGAACCTAAATAGCACGGTAACACAATAAACCTTCTCCCTATACACGTGGACTGTAAAATTTGGGACGATCTCTTTGTAAAAACAACAGGCTACATGAAAATTAGTTATCCCATCCCATTCCTCTGTGTGCCCGAATCCAAAAAGAAAAAAAAAAAACTTCTCAAAAGATGTCAATCTGAGAGGTTTCTTTCCAAATTTGTTTTCGGACAAAATACACCAGTCTGACTATTTACTGTTCGTTTAAAAACAAGAGGTAGTAAAAAAAAGGCAATCAAAAGTGGCAGGCAATGATATAATCTTTGGAGAAAAGGCACTTGCTTTCCTAACCGACCTACTGCAACAACACCATTTGGCTCTTCCGTGGTCCTGTTCTCTCTCTACTTCTTCCATCGTATATACACTTCTCTTATTGCTCCGTGTGTGAGCACATAAGCACTTTCTCGTTCCCTCAATAAAAACATTTCAAGCTCCATCTATGACCTTGGCAAAAGTGACCCACTTCATCTAAAGCATGTTTAAACACATGGAAAATAGCTGGTTGTTCGAAAAATCCGTTATTCTTCAAAATTTATTTGCGCGTTGGCACGTTGAGATTCACTCTTTTTTTTCTCCAAACAAGACAACTTCTTTTAAAGCATAAAATGTGTCCATGTTAGTTCGGTCTAGCATTTTTTGAATGTTTTTGTTGTTGTTGTTGTAGTTTTTCCTGGATGGTTGAGGTGGTCGAAGAGAGATTGTGTCACGCTTTTGTCTGGCTTTTCCAAAACCTCCCTGAAGAGCTGTTAGTCTTTGATAAGTCTGTAGACGTGATACTGAGCTCCATGTTCACTTGTAGAAACCTCAAAAACAAACGCTATACAGAGCAAGGTCTCCTGGGTGTCGCGGTTCGTCACCACCTGAGAGGCAGAGGGAAAATGTCAAGTGAGAAACAGTCTGTCTAGAAATGCTGCAGTGACAAACATAAATTGCCTGATTTCAATAGTTTGACTTTTTGGGAAATACTCTCATTTGTTTTCTTGCCAAAAGTTAGACAATTGATACCACTCACGTCTGAACTGTAAATGTAAAGCTACAACAGCAGCCTGTTAGCTTAGCATCAAGACTGGAAACAGGGAAACAGCTAGCCCGGCCCTATTTGAAGGTAACACAATCCTCCTACCAGCACATCTAGAGCTCCCTAATTAACACATTATATCTTGATTTTTGTAATCTGTCCAAATACCAGTATAAAAACAACACATTTTAGTTTTAAGGGGGATTATGCCAGGGTAACTATTCCAGTCTTTGTGCTAAACTATGCTAAACTATGCAGCTGCCGGCTGTAGCTTCACATTTACAGTACAGACATGAGAGGTCTCGATCGTCTCATCTAACTCTCTGCATATACACTACCGGTCAAAAGTTTGGGGTCACTTAGACATTTCCATTGCACTCCATTACAGCTGGAATACCAGCTGAGATCAACTGCATTGTTTTTTTTAACCAGGGCAGCAGTTTACGGATTCCATTATGTGCTCACATAATTGCAAAAAGGTTCTCCAATGTTTTCTCAGTTAGTTTTTAAAAAGGATATCAGATCAGTAAACAGAATGTGGAATCCAAAATATTAACATTGGATAAATGGTTGCTGATAATGGGCAATGTAGATATAGCATTAAAGATCAGCCACCCACTCAGA
>NC_045736.1:11001862-11006733 GCF_008692095.1 Etheostoma spectabile | reverse complement strand
GCTGGTATTCTGTCTATAATGGAGTGGCATGGAAATTTGTAAGTGACCCCAAACTTTTGACCTGGAGTGTATAGTCCCAAAACATCAAACTATTCCTTCAACAATCCAATATTATCAAGTGTATATTACCTGTAGGATAGTGAAGTTTTCGAGAACACTGTTCATCATGTATTTTTCAGGCAAGTGTTTGAGTTTGTGGATAAAGTTGATCATGTACTCGCACATAGGAGAGCGGTGGATCCTGTAAACACACCTTCCTCCCTCCAGGCGGGCATATTCTGTCTGCAACAGACACACACACACACAGTCAAAAACACAAAGTAGTAAGATTCAAATGAGAAGCTGCAGTTGTTTGAGAGAAGAATACAGAGTCAAAAGGAACACTCTCACCTCTACTTTCTCAACAACCTGCTTGCCAAACGAGCAGACTTTGGTTGAAACAGTGATGGTCATGTTCTCGAGGCTGCTGTACTGGCTGCTGACACCGTAGAAAGAGCCGGGGCCGTCCTGCATGCCGCTACTGTTCAGGTCCGCCTGCAGAGGAAAAAATATTTCATCAGATTGGTGATGATCATCACATAACTTGGATGTAACTGAAAGGTCCTCGTAGCACATTAAATATGAGGTTGAAAGTAGGGCTGCAAGATAGATAGTTTTTTGTCGTTACAGCAAAATCAACTGGCGCAATTAACACATTGCAAAAGGCTGCAACATATGGCGAAAGACAGTAGGAGATGTTTTTTGTGTTAGTTGAAAGTAAATGTTAGTATAAAAGTGCCCTTAGAAAGGTAATTCTTCAAAGTCATTCTTTTTTTAGTGGTGCCTTGTATATTCAATAGCAATAGCAGAATAGTGAAAGCAGCAGAACTGATTACACTTTAGTATCTGTTTAATTAATGCAAGTAAAAGCATTATCGAGATATTCAACAACATTATTGCATTTCGCATTTCATGTATTTTCCTCATATTGTACAGCCCTGGTTGAAATAACATTTTAGGGTGGTTTTGACAAACGATTTGAGACTAGGTGTTTTGGGACAGCATAATGTGTGCAGATACAGTTTACTAACATAAAGAGAAATGCAGCATAGACGATGAAGCAATCCATTGGGAAATGCCTTCTATATAATCTTTTTATCATATATTAAAATTAGCTAAGTCCACCACTGTGTCATAAAAAAGGAAGTGGTTTGCATACTTTGATACCACTTGTGTCACTCTTAAAGTGAGAAGTTGTAAGTTAAATACCTGCAATGGTCTCAATATAGGATGAAAATGTTGATTTATGCCTTGCCAGTACACAATGAAGTAAGTATTAGAAAAAGCATTGATAATGTAATGGGATTTTGTCAGGAAAAATACAGTCGAAACACAATTTTATAACACTTCTTGCATATTTTTTACATCCTTTTACACTAAACAGAGAACTAGCTAGTTAGAAAAATGTTATGTTGTTGTTATTGCCTCCTGTTGAGCTAAAACATTGTGCTTCAAGATGTCACATTTTTCCGTATGGGGGTAATGTGACATCAACCAGAAAAAGTGAAATACAAATGCATTATAACAACTAATAACTGGAATATGACAGATATAAAAATAACAACCCACCCAGAATTTAACTAGGAAGAAAGCATTCTGTGGGCCTTTCTCATAAAGCTCTTTGAGGCCGCCCTTCTTCTCAGGGAACTTGTCATAGATCTGCCGGATGTCCACGGCCTCGAGGAGCGGGTCGCTGTAGGAGGGGTTAGTCTGTCCAATGTGGACAAACAGGTGTTTGCTGTACTGCAGTGGACAGAGACCAAAGAGACAAGAGACAATGGTTAACCTCAGGAACATCAGCAGCAGATCTTAATGACACTGTTCACTTTTGAGAATAAGGAAAGAGCAGAGTATTCGGTGGTCTACTAAACCCCACTAACATATTCTGTGGTATTTAGCCTTTGTTGTACATTAGGTACCACATAGTTTCACTACATGAGGACAATCCAGATGAAGCCAAAGATACTGTCCATTAGGAAAATCATATTTTTGTTGCTGTGTGCATCGATGGACTATGCAGGCCTCTGAGCACAGACATGTACTGTAAAGGCCTCCCACCCCTCCAACATAGGAGCAAGACACCTAGAATTCCCATTTGTACAGTATTGTCCGCACTATAAGTCACACTTTTTTCATAGTTTGGCTGGTCCTGCAATTTATAGTCAGGTGTGACTTATAAATCAAAATATATACAATAAAATATGTTTTTAAATGTTAATTCATAATGAAAACATTAGGCTTGTGACAACTATATGCTGCTCCTAAAGACAACTGAGAAAGACTGAACACAAACAAAATGCCCCCCAAAACGAAATCCTATACTGCAGATTACAAACTGCATGTAGTAAAATATGCAGCCGAAAAAGTAACCGAGTAGCAGAAAGAAAGTTTGAAGTGAGTGACAAACTTGTGAGGGACTGTCAAAAAGGATAGTCTTACTGAAATTACTGAAAAAGCTAATCGCAGGCTGAAAGCAAGATGGCCAGAGCTGGAGGAACGGGTCCACAGATGGGTGCTTGAACAACGTGCTGCCGGGAGAGGCTTGTCAACGGTATAGTTACTTCTCCACGCCCTGGTAGTTGTTCTGTGTGCTATTGCATTGTTTAATAACTGTTAATGTGTTAAGTTTAACATAACGGACAGCTACCGTATTCAGCTTGTCTTTCTGTGTGCTATTGCGTAGTTGAATAACTTGTCCTTTCCAGATTAAAGGTCTGTTCTTACTTTGGGATTTTGTGAAATAAACTTCCAAATAAATACGACTTATAGTCCAATGCAACGTAAATGTTTTTTTTTTCTCTTCATGATGCATTTTTTTACTGATGTGACTTTTACTCTGGAGCGACTTATAGTCCGGACAATACGGTAGACATTTTGCATCTCTTTTGATGACATTCTACACGTGAAACAGAGCGCTAAGGTACTGCTTTTGGTTCAAGACCTGGAGATAAAGAGAGGCTGTCTGACTCACATCCCAAGATTCCTGCTACAGTAGACCCACAGTGACACTCCTCAGCACAGAGATTCTTCTAAAATATTATAGGGCACAGTCAAAGAAAGCCTGAGATGTTGGTTCTGTTTTCTTAAAACATGGATACTCTGCTTTTACTGTAGCCTCAGTATGCCATGCAGCTGTAATATGAAATAGATAAATAAAAAGTAAACAGTCACAAACACTGCCTGTTTGTATAAGGATGTTCATTGTGTGAATACTGTATGTTTGTTTTATTACTTATTATTACAATTAATTCTATTTTTTCTATTTCTTATACTTTATGTACATTTTCTTTTATGTCTACTTAACGTGTATTTGTGTTATTCCGATGTGCGTACATTTTTCTTTTGAGCTGCTGTAGCATAGAAATTTCCCCAGTGTGGGCTTAATAAAGTCTGTTTTATCCTATTCCCTTTTTTATTTAAAAAAAACATCTCATCGGGATCAGGAGCAACAAACAGGATCAGGACATCCTTACTTTTAACTGAGCTCTGTGACTTTCTTTTCTACTTTTTAACAGGAAATCAGTCACTTTAAAGAAAGGCTTTGGCCCAGAGGCCCCCTTACCCCTCTGGGCCCTGGGCCTACACCAGCTGGTCTTGTTCAGTAATCCATCCATGTCTCTTTTCAATTCAATTCAATTCAGTCTTTGTGTCATTGAGACAATTTGCAGGCATATATTTAACGAAATGTAGGATGAGTCTCCATCCTCCAACCAACAGTTCACATAAACAGTAAATTATCAAAACACATTATTACCATGAACATTATTTAGATTATCTATTTGTGGTTAGCCTTATTGTTTTCACTCACGTTGTCTGGGTCTCTCTGGACCTCCATGAAGGCTGAGTACTCCAGCATCCGCAGCTTGGAGGAGGCAATGGTCCGGTCCTGCCACACTGGCACTGCAGTAGCAGATGGAGGAGGAGGTGGTGCCAAGGGCTCATAACCTGAATGCCACACACAAACATTTATAAAACAGTCATTTTTAGTTTAATTTTTTGCAAAATTCTCACAGAATATTTTCCTTATACTTACTTGTTATGGATTGTTGTACAGGACCTGATAGGCTTGGGTATGGGGGCTGTGCAAAAGGTTTAATACTGAAAGACAATAAATGGTTCGGTGAGACAATGAGCTGTACTATACATGGTCACCAACAGGTGTTTGTAGCACATGGGTCCTTCTATATTTGTATTTCTGATAAAGGCTTTTTATTGTGAAAATCTGTTAGTGTCAAAGCATGTGTTGTTGCACCAGCTAGGCGTAAGTCCACCTGCTTCATTGCTTCTTAATGATGCAAAATAGCATAAACTAATCGTGCGTTAACTGACAAATCTAAGATTTAAGTAGTTTTTCAGTGAACGCAAGTCATCGAACACTAATTTAGATTTGACTCCCATGCTTATTTTTTCTCAATCAAATATGAAGCAGTTCATTTGCCCGGTGGTGGTTTACATCAGTGCAGGAAACATACAGTACTATACAGTGTAGAAAAAGAGTTAGTTCTGCTTTGTGCTCACAGCTGGACCTCTGCTAGGGGGAACTTACGCATGGCTGGTGCGGCCAAGCCCAGGAGTCCTCCCCTGGTTGAGATCTAGAATCAGCCTGGTGTGCAAAAATGTTATCAGTTAAACATGCCCTGCAACACCGACCTGACATTAAACCTAAACCCCTGCGCTGACTCAGTCACTCTTTATGTACTCTTCTTTCATCTCTAATAATACTAATAATAACTTTCATTTACGGTATATAGTGTCGAAACGCAAGGACACTTTTCAGAATTACGGGGGAAACAGCTAGGGGAGGTCGTAGGCCAATCTCTCTCATCAGATAG
>NC_045736.1:10975850-11001852 GCF_008692095.1 Etheostoma spectabile | reverse complement strand
GGGGGGTGATGTCACCCCACAAACATCTTGTGGGTTCATTAGAGGGGGTTTACTTACTCCTGAGAAGGTCCAGGCTGTCCTGGGATAGCAGGCCAGAACTGCAGAGCAAGAAAATATTGTTAATTGTTTTGTAGGGTTAATTAAGGTATATTTTCAGATAAAATCCAATGGAATTTTCATGACTGGAAAATCCAACAAAAAGTGTTTATGTGTGAGAGAATGAGTGGTGGGCTAACTCTGGGTGGTTGGTAGGGGGCAGGAGGCAGTGGTGGAAGGTGATTCTTTATCATACTCGGGGAGACGATCTGTGCAGACGACAGTGCTGCCATGTTCTGCAGGGCTTTGTCTTTAGACGCCTGATCCTACAGATTGAAACAGAGGAACAACGGGAGTCAACCACAAGGTGGCGCCATAACCTAAACATTACCTACTGCTGAAGTAGAGGGCACCTGAAATCTGTTATGAATCTGTTTGATAAGCTTGGAGGTGAGATTTTAAGAGTTACAATAAACTTGAGTTTAGCTTAAGAGTCAATAAAAACACTTATTTCAATTATTCTCAAAAATTAACAAAGAGAACATTTATTGAAAGAGCAGCTGGACAGAATGAAGCAAAGAGTAGAACGGAGAAGATGAAACCGCACTGGTATTTAAACTCAGGTCACATGACTAATTGAATGTCAGTGTGTTGCCAGGATTACCATAGGAAAAAGAGAATACAAAATGGTTTGAAATGCAGATTTGCATGTGTGTTGCATCAAAAAAGTGTACATAAACAATTAAATTACTGATTAAAGTAATACTATATCAGTGAAAACGGATGCAACAGGATAGCCTATACAAAGCCAACTAATTTAAATCCATGGTGCATGACACATATTGCAAAGCTTTTATTTTAATACACCCAACTCAGTTTATCCTTTTGCTGTGTTTCATATTTGCAAAAGAATGCACTTAAGATAATTAAGCTATGACTTTGCAACTAAAAGACAGATGCCTCAGAAGCGAGAACCCCAATCAAACACCTTAATGCAAAGCAAGCAGGATTCGGGGTTTTTGGAATATGCTGAGCGGATTACACTACATCAGGCAGGATGTGCAGCATTCTTGGGTTCTGGTTGGGGCCGCTTCCTAAGCATTGCTTCATTACAGGATAGTAATGGGCGGGGGCGGTGGGGGGGGGGGGTGGGGGGGGGGGGGGGGGGGGGGGGGGGGGGGGGGGGGGGGGGGGGGGGGGGGGGGGGGGGTGGGGGGGGGGGGGGGGGGGGGGTGCCATGCCAGCAGAGGCCATAGCAAGGGGACAGTGCACTGATGCTGCCAAACAAAGGAAGGAGGGAAGCATATTGCACAAGTCAAATTCACTTACCAAATTCATCGCTGAATCAAAAAGAGAGAAACCATTAGTATGGTGCAGTTCTAAATGTTGTGTTAAGATTACTTTGTTCAGTTTTGGTCGAGATAAATCCTGGTTTGCCTCCTCTGTTTCTATGTTGTAGACGGGGTGTGCAATAACATAAGTTTTCTCCGGTAGAGAGGTTACAAGATTGACTAGGGACTGAAGTATTGCTTCATTACAGGTTTATGACAATATTATATATTTAACAAGATTTATTAATAAGAAAAAATGCCAACACTTTTAGATTACATTTGATAATGTGAAATCTTGTTTTATTTTATTTAATTTCACTAGACAACGATAAAAGGTTGAAATTACAAATATTTGGTTATTTAAAAATCTGATATTCCGATATATATCGTACGATATACTGTATATTTAAAAAAATAATAATTCAGAAACGTGTAACAAAACATAAACAGATTTCCCTAACATTAGTTATTTGTAGTTATTTATGACCTCTCACTAAAATAATATGATATTAATTTGTTTTATTGTCACAACAGAACAGAGGAACATCAAAATATATCCAAGTTCTGATAAATGAAATGCATAAAAATAAAAAATTTAAGATATGAAAATTAAATTCCTTTGTACAAAAACACAATAAAAAAAAATCAGTGTTGCCAACAGTGACGCTGTAGAGCGTCCTCTGGTTAACAAACTATGCAACGCCAACACTCATAACATGGTTGATCATCCGTTTTTATTTTATTTTTTAAATGTTCATTTATCAGAATCATTTATGACAAATAAATGATTCTGATGAATGAATATTTAGCAAAAATTACAATAATCAACCATTATTAATGCCAATATCGATAAATCGGGAAATGCCTAATATCAATAATATCAGCCCACCGATATATCGGTCGGGCTACTTTGGCTTCACTTCATAAAAGGCTTGATAAACACTTGAACAAGGCGTTGCCATGGCTACAACTGCATGTTCTGTAGTCAATATTACATGTTACAGGAAAGAAAGATAAAAACAAGAATCCAACTAAGGTGAACTAACAAAGCATAAAAAGCCAAATAACTGAACTAAATTACATTTTGACTGACCAGTTGAAATGAAAGTAAGATTATTTTTTTTTGTAAATGGGTTTAACGAGTACACAGGTTATTACAATTTTTAATATTAATATTTTTACAAATATGTGGAAGGAGACAGGTGGTTGTGTGAGAAAAAAAGGAATCACAGAAAGAAGAGAAGAGAACATGATTATCCCCTTCAGCGGAGAGGATTAAAGTCACCACACAGACTATAATATAAGCTTTGAAAGACCTAAAACCTGATCTTAATACCATTATACTTCTGTCATTTGGTCTAATTTTCGAGCACACGTTGCACAAAATATATAATAGTGCCAATTAAGTGTATGGTTGAGATATGCTGAGCCCAAGAAAACAATAACATGAGGAAAATGACGTTAATTTCAAGACCGGCAAACAGGTTTGAAACACAATTCCTGACGCCATAATGTGACCGTGACAAGAGCCGGGAGGATAACGTGGCGGCCTTGCTTTACAAGGCCTGGGACTTCACTAGTGAGGACGTCTAACTTTCAAAAAAGAGAGGGACATTTTGGTTCACTATGAACAGTCCTACACCTTGTATTCATGTTGTGTTTGGCATTTGTGGACAGCTCAAAAACCTGTGTCACTGGATGAAGAAGTTGAGTCCTTCTACTGTACGTAATAATCACTTGTCGCAGTCAACGTTTATGTGATGTAAGGACCTTTTTGAGTCTCTGCGCCTTCATTGCAGCCGAGGAATGCACTGTAGCAGCCCTTTCTACCCATATATAGTATAGTTGTGACATCACAACCATACAGAAGTATGGCTCGATTAAAAGCCACTGTGTCTGAATGGGCTGTGTGCATTTCTCTGTGGATTGAGCTTTTTGATACTTTCACAATATAATAATAATAATAATAATAATAATACATTTTATTTATAGTGCCCTTTACATTTCACAAGGAAATCTCAAAGGGCTAAATACAGTATATTATATAGCACCTCGACTTGCTTTATAATAAAAAGACGTGGCTATCTCACTCTTTACAATATGGGAAATATTCAAACAAAGTGTGTAATTTGTGGATGCTGGTGTCCCTTGTAGGATTAGTCTGCATAAATGGGTTAATTTAAGTTGGAGTTAGCACTGCAGAATGCAACAATGTCTTCTGTATTTACACAAGTCTGCATTATGTGATGTGAATATGCAAAAAGGATAAAAAAAAGCATGAAGAAAGAGCAGAGGGATTGAAGGAACTACAAGACAAGTCCAAAGGATTCACATGATGATTAATGTTTTTTTTTTTTTTAAATGTTCAGTTTCACAAAACAAATCACAAACAGACACATTAAAAGGAATTAGAAGTATCAAAGTAGAGAGCATTTTAGGGAAAGAAGAAGTCTTAGAGAAGTACAGTATGCTGCAGAGGCATAGCTGGCACAGAGGACGGACACAGAGCTGGAGCAACATGCGGCTGAATGACAGTTCGCTGGGCTCATCGTAGCAGCTTGTGCTGCATTCCTTTAAAGCAGCTAACAACTTTCACTACCAGGTGATGGGGTTAGTCTCACAGTAAGTGCACTTCTGACCTACAGTAGAAGTTAAAAAAAAAAAAACGTTGTCTATTGGTGCACTGCATGCATGGTTTGTAATATCTGATTTGTCGTTAAAAAAACGTATTTTTCTTGCCAAGCTTGCATCCACTTATCTAGCAGGACCTGGCCTTGCATCAAAGCAAGGACAGAATATGCAAAAATTAGGTCAATAGTGCAAAGCCAAGCCTTTACCAGCCCCGCCGAGCCCGCGGTGAAGCGCATACCTTTAGCTTTGACTGGATCTCGCGAGATTTTCTCCGGGCGAGAACCTGCAAGTGGCTAGAAACCTGCACAGAAGAATAGCCAAGAGGAGGGAAGAGGAAAAGGAGACAGGGAGAGAAAAGAGAAGGGAAGAAAGAGAGAGAGAGAGAGAGAGAGAGAGAGAGAGAAGCCGTAACCAAAAGAGGAAAGAGACGCCCAGTCAGTGTTGCCAGGGCCAGGTTGGTGGCACCTACCTTTATACCCGCCTGGTATTCACGAACTTTCTTCCGTGCTAACACCTGTATGTGACTAGACACCTAAAGGGGTGTGAAACAGTTTTTGAGCATAAAAACAACATGCACTCAGATGCATGCATGCACGCACATATGCATGCACTTGCATACACACGTAGTTACAAAGATAACACGCAGTAAGAACTCTAAAAAGTTCATGTAAATAATAAAAGTTGATTTAAAGCATGAGTCTGGTGATATTCTATATTATTATAATTGTCAACAAAACACATGAAAAGACCAAAGCCAGCCTGACATGGTTTATTTCTTATGGACCTCCATTTGGGGTCAAATATTAAAATATCTAAATGAGCCACACTGTTGCAGAGGGTGACATGTTTCCATGGATATTACACCGACCTGCTGTAAACACTCACTAGTGCATATTTATCTGCAGCTGAAAATAGTCCCCCAACTAGAGATCATCTTGCAATGGGGTCACATCAGCCAGTGGTGTAAAACGGCCAATGGTCCCTTCCCTACTTCCTATCCCCATACTTTGATTGTCCTTGCTTGGAACACACTCATCTTAAAACTTGGCCTTCATTTTGATCTCACCTACATACCTGTAAAGTTCCGTGACTGCATCTTTAATGGTTGCGACGGTATTGTGTGTTGATAAAATCTGCAGACAGACATCTAAACACCTGGCAAAGTACTCTAATTCACCTCTGTGGTAATTCCTGCTACAGTAGGGGTCTCCAGGACCACATCTCGCCATGGAGACACGCATGCACATATGCATGCACGCACACACGCACACACACACACACACACACACACACACAATCAGTGTCTTAGTCCTTGCTGGTTTGAGTAGTGTTTGCTTAAAAACTACAGTGTCCAGCTGTTTTATGAAAACTACTTTGCCTTTTCAAATAGTTAAACTATATATTTTTGTGACCCACCTTTAACAAGTTACATGTTCAGCAGGAACAGAATGGTTTGGGGGCCACAGACAGGGTAGGTAAGTCAAAAGCTACTGAAAGATGCTCTATCACACTGTTGGTTTTGGTCTTTTCGTGGGATTTGTTGACAATAAGTAACATTTAATAAAACCAGACTTTTCCTTTCTAAACTTTTTCAGATGGTTGTTTTGTAACTAAGCATGACATCAGAAACTATTAATCTGGTGGTGAATTTGTTTGTCTAAATTTGGCTTCTCATCCAATCCACTCCAGCACCATAGACCTTTGCATGGGCACCCCTGGGTCTTGGACTGGGATCATATGAACCCTTAGTCCACCCCTCCCCCACCTGCTTGTACTGTCACTAACTAAAACTCCACTCATGCATGATAATTCTAATCCAATCATCAAAACTTGCTTACCTGTTTTCTTGTGCGGGTTTTGCCCGTCCTCAGCTTGATGTACCTTGCTATCAATTCATTGCGACCTGGAACAGAAAAAAAGAAAGAAAGAAAGGTCAAAAACAAAAGCCAGTATACAAGAATACACAACAGAAGATTAGTTAGCATTCTTACATTAGTGATAATACCCCAAAATGGACAGAAGGTGGTCCTCTTGTCATACCTTGAGTACACATCTTATTAAAGCAGTGTGACATTTCCTCAGACCCAGGGCAAACACACTTTTGACACAGGCCCTAATGACACCTCAGTTTCCTATAGGAGACTGTAATTAAAACTCTGTTTCATCCTTAAAATAAGACATGTATAAAAGCTTACATTTTCTAATTTTACCCCAAAGTTTTAATTAGCTCGTTTTACACCTCCTTATTGTGTGCTCATGTGGCCCTGAAGCCTAATTATAGAGAGGGCTTGGAGAACAGAACAATGTTTTTCATGACATAACATCTACTCTTGACATTCTGCACAAACAAGTTGTGGAGAGAACAGGCTTCTATGCTGGAGGAGCATGAGATTCAACAAGCACTGCCTTTTCAGCAAAGTGCAGCTAGGACAAAAATAATCTTTGGTGTGGAAGAAGTGCAAACAGCATTATTATGTTGTCTGGAAGGAAAATCAGTGCATCAGTCTGTTTTAATTATTTTCTTTGCCAAGTCACGTTTACTGGGTTTCTGTGGCTGTAAATTTGGCCAAAGGGAGAGGTTGAACTGCTCTATCATTATGAATAATGACTTGAACTCTTCTAAACTTGCTGACAGAAATTTACAGCAACAAAAACTGGTCAAGATGGGGCCCACAACACACTGATTGTGATTGTGTATCTAGGAAGTTTAACAGTCTTTAGAGTATCCAGACACATAGTGACAGGAGAAACAAGTCCTGTTTTTTCACACACTCTTTAGTACTCCAGAAGGCCTTGCTTAGTGCAATTACCACAAAAGCACTGCAGGCCATCTCAAGCAGGCTTGCAGCACTCACCGTACTCTCAAACCAGTTAGCCCGGTGGCTGGCCAGAAGAGCAGAGCTGAACTGTGTGTCGATACTGAGCTAGCCCGTCCCCCCCCCCCCCTCTGCCCCAGGCCAAGGATGGACACGCCCGCTCCAGCGCCTCCGCATTCCTAGCATTCCTCCAAGCCTGTCACATCTGTGCTAGCCAGTCTGATTGGCCTGGGCCTGCAAACACAGCCAGAGCTTGGGCGAACGCACGCATTCACTTCCAGCTCTGGGAGACACAGGGGTTAGAGCCGAGGTGAGGGCCATTAGGTTGGGTTAGGGGGTCGTCGGTTAGAGGGGAAAAAGGGGCAGCTGATGCTGTAACTCTTGGAGGAAACACAAAGCCATAACTGTCTCTGCCAACAACTGCCACCTGGCAGCAAAGCAGTCCCCCTTTTCCCAAAACAACACCACCGTGTGACCCTGCACCCAACGGACAGCAGCACCTGCTGCTGACCATCCCAGCACAGGATGGCAGAGAAAGAACAATGCCAGTTAGACCCCCGCGCAACTGTCACTCTCAATCTCTTCAGCTGAGAGGCAGAGGGGGGGGGGGGGGTGTACACCATACATCGATCCAACCACAGACTTCTGCTATGAATTCCACAGATATCTCATTGCAAAGTACTATATGCTGCGATTTAAACTACAGTTTGACTAAAAAAGTGAAAGATAAGAATTTCTCTGAGAATAGTGAGGTGGACTCAGTGTTAGACTCAGTGTTGCTGTCCAAACTGTAAATTCGAAGCAGACTTCCGGGACCCTCTAATCTGAGGTTCAGTAAAACCGAGCTAAATCTCTTTTTCACAATATTATGGAAATGATTTCAAAATAGCAGGCCACATACATTTTTTTTGTAACTTCCTTTGTAATAGTGTTGAGCACAATAATGATAATGCGTGGTAAATCAAAAAATGTCTTTAGTTGGTCGGTTGAACAGTGCCGTTTTGTGGTTGTGCGCTGAGATGATATCTCCAGCTTTTCCAAAGCATACAGTTGGTTTTGTGATGTTTTAAAAAACAGCTTTTGTTTTAGGAGATACACAGTTGTTGTTGTTTTTTTGCAGCAGAGACACGTTTAAAACATCGGACAACTTAATCTAGCGTTTGATTTCAAAGTTTCAAAAAATCTTTTATAAGTTGATGTTAAAATGATTTGGAAATAAAACCGTTAGACGCATTCTCAGCTGCCTTTTTTTGGGCACTTTGGAAAAAGACAAACTTGATCATGATACCACTGCGACATATTGAACAGAGCCAGTGTCAATCATTACCTCCGTACACGCACCACTCAAAATAAAGAACAGTTGGTCACAGGGCGAAGGCAAGGATTTATAGAAACACTGCGGTAATCAGTGCCAATCAGTACCAAATCCCTCACCCACCACTTCACACCTTTGCATCAAATATTGAAGACCAGGGCATACAACGCATTTTGAGGGGTAACACAATCACTCAGGAGATCTGTGTTAAACCCCAGTCCTGAAACGCACAAAAACAGCAGTTGAGCAGAGCTTTTTCAACACTAAAATGAGGAGATAATGCTTTCAAAACAAAACCTGTAGCTGGATTTACTTCACTTACTTTGAAATACAAAAATCACAACCTGACCACATTTTTTTTTTTTTTTAAAGGTCCAGGACTTCAAAGCAGCAGCTGCATGGTCTGCACATGCACATTTTATGCTGATAGTTTTCTTAGAACAGGACTGGTTATATTAAAATCTTTTGGAACACATTGCTCCCTCGAACCCCAACAGAGACAGTATGGAGGACGTGATCTGTGTTGCCGATGGCAGCTGCAGCCGCAGCGGCAGCAGCCAACATCTGCTCAGACTCGACATGGTGGAGACGGTGAAAAGGCTGGTCCACACAGCAGGGGGGACATGACAGGTGACGGACACAAGACACACAGTCGTACCATAGCATTCACAGCCTCGCTCGTCTTCTGCCTTTTACTTCCCCACAATCACCGTCTTTTTGAGCTGATTATGATTGATTGCTCAACACCCACTCAGATCGCTGCGGGCTGCCATTCTTAACCTCTTCCCCCGATAGCACACGCCTATCTTTCTCTTTTACTACATGACTGTTGGAATTTTCCACTTCCACGCTAAGATAGCAGGCAAAAAGGTGATCTCTCTTCACTCTTCGTAACTACCCCCCCCCCCCCATCCCAATCCCTCCCTCCCAAACCCTTTCTATCCATATTCCTCCCTCGCCTCCTATTCTCATAACATTGAGGTAATCCTAAATTGCTAACAAACTGCTCAGCCATGACTGAAAACATTCCTAAGATCTCAGTGAGGGGGCTGACAGGGAAGGCCTGCACAGTCATCATTACAGAGCGCTCAGTCCCCTCTCTTATATACATCCACACACATCTTTTCTCACAACTTTACACATGCACAGATCCTGCCGCTAATTCCCACTGCGGCTTTCAAAGGTCAAAACAGACAATAGCCTCCCTCTGGCACTCAAATCTTTCCCTTTTTTCACTCATACACAGTGTTTTGCAGCAGTGACAGCTGCAGGGCTGAGAGAGAGAGAGAGAGAGAGAAAGAGAGAGAGAGAAAGAGAGAGAGCGCGAGTGTGTGGGCTTGGGGTTTGACACACCTGTCAAGACCAGAAAACGCATGGGGAACTACATGTCAGCACAGCCCCAAAGCAAAACAAGACAGGCAACATTTTTTCAACACACACACACACGCATTTCCCGAAGACACTTCCTCTGAACTTAAGTTGTAATGTGTAATGTGCCAACTATTCAATTCACCAAGACCGAATGCCTTTGGAGAAGAAACTATTCTTTGGATTTTGGACAGTAATAACTGATCACTTTCTGAATGAATGCAAGTGGAAAATTTAAGGAATTAAAAGGTTTGACATTTTAGGAAGTATGCAAGTTTGCGTGCAAGTGTGTTTTCTCGCAGAGAGTAAGATGAGAAGATCGATACCCTTCTCACATCTGTCTGTTAAATATAAGGCTACAGCCAGCATCCGGTTAGCTTAGCTTAGCATAAAAACAGTGGAGCTAACCTGCCTCTGTTCAAAAGTAGCCAATCCTTCTACCAGCACCTCTAAAGCTCAATGATTAACGTGTTATATCTTGTTTGTTTAATCAGCACATAAACTGACCGGGGTTATGTACCAGACCTAATTTGGCAAGGGGCAAATACTACCTGGTCCAGCAAATGTCCACCTTGTTTTACACAGTTTTTGTACAGATTAAACAAAGAAGACATAACTTGTTAAATACGCAAATATAAGAGTTGCTGGCAAGTGGATTTTTGTTTACCTATATGGACTGATCCAGGCTAGATGTTCCCCTGTGTTTAAAGTGTTTTATGCTAAGCTAAGCTAACCTTAGCTAAGCAGCTGCTGGTTGTAGCCCTATGCATATTGTACAGACTCAAAAAAGGAGTAACACTTTATAATAACCATCATTTATTGATGGTAAATTGATAGTTAATTAATCCTTAGTTATTTTTCATTTAATTGTTTGCAAACTGTCATTTTACTGTTAACAAGCAATTAAATTATAATTAATAAAATAATAGTTGTTGCACACATTAAATCCCTCATTTATTATATTATGTATCGGGTAATGGTTAGAAAAAGTTTGTTAACCTTTAAGAAACCATTTTTAAAACATCTATAAACATTACATCGATAGATGGACCAGATATTCCTAACACGTTGTTAAGGGTAACTAGTTGGTTTGTAAACCGTCTATAAACAGTGTCTGGACGGTTATTATAAAGATGCAACAGATGACTATAATACCTTGTAATAGTTAATACTTTTTATAATAGTATATCAATTTAACATCTATTAATGATGGTTATTATAAAGTGTTGCCATTATGTAATATTATGCACATTTCATGAAAAGGGTTCAACAGATTCCAAATTAACGTTAAGCTTCTTTAAGTGTTGTTCGTGATTAATAACATGTGTGACTTTTTAAAATAAAGTGTTGTGATCCTTCAAACTCTTTGTCACCCCTGAGCTATGTAAATGACTGCCAATGCTTCTGGGAAGTCTAGACAGGTTTGTAGGGCAAGGAGCACACATGTCTAAAGCAGTAATCTTGCTAAGGCAATGGAAATTAGCAAAAGGTTTTCCCACAAATTAAAAAGGTCCTGGCAGAAAAAGTGGAATTCTCAATGGGAGGGATGACTTGCCTTCTTTTGGAGGCCACTGGCAGTCTGAGACTGCAAGGTAGACGGTATTACATACAGTGCCATCGTTAACATTCCCCCAACCTCACGTCAGGGCAGTTTTTAGATGTCTTAGGTAATCACCTTGTGAGACGGCTTCTTCTGGGCCATGCCTTGGCGCTGCCAGCAGAGCCTCAGATGACTTATTGTAAATGGAGAGTGTTTAGTGCTCTAGAAAAAAAAACAACCAAGCCTCTCAAAGGGGTCCTGACAGTTTGTTGCTAAGGGGGCAGGGCTGCCGGCCTCTTTGTTGACATTCTCATGACAAATGTATAGAGCCTGCGACACAACACTGCACTGCTAAACAGGGCTGAGGAGTTATTTAGGTACATTTAGAGATGCCTGCGGTGACTTGTGTTCAAGGTCTGTACACAAAAGCATGTTGTAAACTAGAAATAGAATAGAACAAACATAATAATACTGGTATTTTTAAGCATATGTCCCTCACGTCTGTCTAAAATGAAAATTTGAATGGTTTCATTAATCAAATGTAACTCAAAATGACTGAATTCATTACTGAATCACGTCAGAAATGCTAGATTAAATTAGACTGGATTAATCTGCTAAATGTAGTGTGAAAAATGCCAATTATGAGATCCTTGAGTCCAAGGTAATGTCTCAAAATGTCTTGTTTTGTCCAACCAACATTCCAAAACCCCAAAATGTTTAAGTAAAAACAATCTTAAACAGAGAAAAGCAGAAAATGCAATGTGCAATGAGCAAATGTTTGGCATTTTTACTTAATTAATGACTGAAATGATTAATGAATCAGAAGAAAAATTGCTGTTGACTAATCGATCGATCTACTCGTTGTTTCCTCACTGTTAGGGCTAGAGTGAGTAACAACAGAAGCTGAAACATTGGCTGAGTTATCTCAGGTATGTGCTTGTCCTTGAATATCCAAATCTGCCTTACGAATGTGAGGATGAGATTCCATTGTGGGTGAATCACGCCAAAAGTATTCCATCTGACGCCCAAAAAAAAGAAGCGTGCTTTGAAAAACAAAAACTAATGCTTCTAAAATACACACTATGTCTGAGACTTAAGTGAAAAAGATTGATTGTTTTTATGGTTGCTCTGAAGCCTGAATCGATTGCAAGTTTTTGAGACATGGTGGATAATAATTAAAAGTCAGGGGCTTGAGGCAGCTGAATTACGATGGTGAGCATAACATCATTTCACAAAACCAAAAAGATTTGTCGAGGATATCGGCATGCAAAACAGGAAAGAAAGCAGCATAGATCCCTCCCAATCAACATTTGTTACTGCCATATTCCCAGTTTCAGATGCTAAATGTAATAAAGAGAGCGTGATCTGTTGTAACAACAGGATTGGGAAAGTGGGATCAAAATAATGAAAGACAAATGCATTCAATTCCCTACACCTGCATGTCAGTGATTCTACCAGATAACTTGCCAATATCCCCATCTGGAGGTTTTCAGGGCATTAAAGTCTGAACACCTGCAATTTAATGAACACACGGCAGGAAACAGCATAACTGTTCAGAAACCATATGGATGTTTAAAATCTTCAACATGCCAAAGTGATGTTTTTTTTTGTGTTCCTGAGTCTTGATTCACGCTGAGCTAATTATTGCCTATTTAACCGAGCCATCCAGCATCAAAGGCAACAGTTCTCAAGAAACCCGCACCAACCAGTCACCTACGGGCAAAAAAACTCTTCCAGCGGTACCGGTTTGTGGAGAAACAAGCACATGACGCTCAGCGATGAAAACACAAAGAGCAGGTTTTGCGAGTGAAAGAGTAGCGAGGAAGAGAAGAGGCCATAAAACAGTGGGCATAAAGTACAGGCTGTCAATAAAAACACGGAAGAAAAGAAACATGTGTTAATCAAAACGGTGAGGAGCTGAGATGCTCTCAGGACAGCAGTAACAGGCCCTGAGAGTGCTGATGTGACTGGAAGAACCTGCCTCTGGGTCACAACTCAGCAGGTACAGACTTGTTAAAGAGAGCTCTGAGTGGAAAGAAAACATTCACTTCAGTGTCAAAGCTATGAGCACAAGAAGAAGAAAAGTATTTTTCTCATTTCTTTTGAGGGCACTATTTTCTTTGAGCCACAAATCTCTGTGGAATGGGTGGTTTTCTCCTTTTCGTGCATGCAATATGGGACTGATTTCCATGTAATTGTTGTTCTTTTGTTGCTCTGGCTGTTATCCAGTGTGCTACTCACCATACATCTTCCCCTCATCTGACAGGATGATTTTCCTCCTGCCACAGGGAGGGTAGATGGCGAGGGCCTCCTGGAAGCTCTGCTCGATGTCCGGGCTCCACACGCCCTCGGCGTCCCCGTCAATGGTCTTGTCCTCGTTTTCCCCATCCAGCCCATCTTCTGGGCTACCGTTGGCACTCCACTCGTTGGACGCAATGGTGGCGGCTCCCCCTGGGCCCGACCCCGAGCCCCAAAATCAAAGGATCTGTAGGAGACCTGTGAAATGAAGATACAAGCTGCTTAGCTGTTCTTATTTCATACTGATTTGAATTTAGCTAATCTTATTCGTTGTAATGATGATTACATAGCACATGAAACCCAAACACTGTGGGCAGTTTGAAACACAAGTAGTTTAGTCTTCTTTACCCAGATGGCAAGTGAAATTTCTTACTATCAACAAGTCCCATGGCAACAGCAAATGAACAATTATTGGACAAATGTCACCTGTGCAGCCAAAGCCTGATATAGCTAATACGCTGTAGAGCGCCACTGTTGTCTTAATAGCATCAGTGAGCCACATCGTTGCAATCTGTGTCATGTCTCGTAACTATGAGCATGAGTACCGTGAGTCAATCCAACACACACTATCCTGGTGATGTAAATACTAGTAGGCTCGCACGACTCTGTCAAAGTGTAATGTTTATTGCACACATGACAAAATAAAACAAATTGGATGTACCAAATACATTTTTTTTTGCACCTATAGCACATTATGTATCACAACAAGCCTGTAAACATAGAGGCCTCAATGAAGAGAAGGTAGAGCATTTAAACTTCAGAAGGTAGTAACATTTGTGATGTAGTCGGCTCGTAAAATTAAATGAGAAATGAAGTCATTAAAAAAAGATTTAAATTTAAAAAACTTTTTTTTTTTTAAATCAAAATTATTTAAAAATTACATTGTGAACAGGGTGAATCAAGTTCACAGTTTTACAAAGATTAATCGCGCAGGCTTACTCACTAGCGCGTCAAATCGGTATTGATCCGCAGCTCCAAATAGTCCCCAACAAATGTACTCCCGTTGGAGAATCATTTGCTAAAAACTACCGTGCCAAACTCTTTTAGGAAATTACTTAGGCTCATTTAAGAATGAAACTTTATGTCTGTGACTCATTTTTTTAAGGATTTCCTGTAAGTAGGACTTAATGGGCTTCAGTCTGAGTGCCACCGAGTGGGTTAGAGAAGTCAGTACTGAGAGGCGTACTGACGCATTGTTGGTTTTGTTCTAGTCATTGGATTTGCTGCCAAAAACAAAAATCCCCAAACGTATCCTTTAATGCATACAATGTTCATCTGATCTGAATACAATCACCGCTAAGTCATCAGAAGTGCCATCATTTCGTATTTTTTATCCCTGCTTAAACCTTGATATTTACAACTTGGCAACACTAGAAAAGTCTAACAAAAATTGTGTTTTCATTCAATTGTTAAGCAGACTTTTGAAATGTTGCAAACTTTATATTAGTATTATTGGAGCAAATAAACTAGGCTACAGCAGAGTTTGGTGAGAACAGAAGTGGCTATGCATGAGTGTAATCCGCCAGTAAACAGTAGAAGAAGAAGAAGAAGAGGTTGCTAACCAGTCGCCTTGGCCATCTAACCCATCTGGCACAGAAAAATGGAGAGGGGTCTTTAGGAATTTGGTTCAATTGAGTGCATATTTCAAGTCTGCTAGTATTTGCAATGTTTCATGCTGTTTGGAGACGAAGACAAAATAATTAAATCGACAGCGGGTTAAATGCTCGCTACACCAGGACTTATTTGGCAAATGCGTTTCCTTATCCCATTTATGACTTGACTCTTTTTTTGACGAAGGCAAAAACCACATCAAGCGAGCATGAAAAGGTTTTTGTGTAATTAAGGACATTTTATCGATTTTGTCGATCCATCCAGCCTTTCTAGTGCAATACTTTAAAATGCATAAATGGAAACATAGTATGTTCATTTTTCGCCACAGAAAATCCCTGAAATATTCGTCACAGTTGGAAATGCAGGTCACATGATGCCATATGGCAAACAAATGCTTTAGAAAGTGTCTTGTCTCACAACATAACATTCAAACAGAATCTTTGTTTAGGTAAATCATACTGCATAAGCCACCCTTTGTCTTATCAACATATTGTTTTAATTTTGTGACATTCATGTATGGTGCAACTCGGCTATGTGGAAGCCTGAAAAACCTTATTTGGTATGCTGTGCTGGATGAACCAGTTTCATATATCTTGGAAAGGTATCCTCAGAATACATCCACTGTTGCTTCACCTTTTAACACAATAGGTGTGATGGTAAGCAAGCAAACAGGTCAGCACACTGAACGGCTTTCTTACTTTGCTTCCTTGTTTTCTATTTCTGATGCAACAGCGGAGGCTGTGGGTGTGGCCTTGACCAACTGCCACTTTGCTCGTTTGAAAGCTATGATGTCTCTCTCTCATGGGTTGGCCAAATTCTCTGGGCGGGCAAAGCTGAGAAAGGGGAGGCAACCTTCTGGATCCTTATGACCTCATAAGGGGCAAGATTCCAGATGGGCCCATCTGAGCTTTCATTTTCTCAAAAGCAGAGCAGGATACCCAGGGCTCCTTTTACACCTATCGCCATTTCTAGCCACTGGGGGACCATAAGCAGGCTGGGGGAACTCATATTAATGTTAAAAAACCTTTTCATGCCATGGGACCTTTAACTAACATTACATACTGTGTGAATTTAATCCCTGGTAAATTTGTCTACTGTTTCTTTCTTTAGAAAAATACAAAGGGAATTATTTGTGTGGCTGCAAAAAAAGGCCCAGAACTGTTTGAGTTCATGTAAAGCATAATGACACTTCATTCATAGGTCACTACTTTGGCTTTCTTTGACATTTCCTAAATATTACAGTAAAAATTACGGTTAGCATTGTTTATTCATACAAATTTAATGACAGTAACCGTAATTTTTTGTATAATTTCCTAGATTTAATTTCTCTGAAATGGCCAAATGAATTCAAGATATTCCATAAAACAAAGTTTAAAGACCTCACTAATCAGCGCTGGCCTCAAAGAATTCTTGTGGTGTGGGAACTGTGTCCCAGTGTGGTTGGCTTATGGCTGACTGCAGGCAAAGATCTTAAGTATTTTTCAAGCTGCCTTCTCAGCATTGTATTGTTTCTGAAATGGAAGTCTATGAGGTAACCACCATCCTCCCAGGATGCTTGTGCTTCTGCTTTAGCATTTCTGCAGATGCCGACAAATAATAATTGATGAATACAGAGTTATATCATATTGACATATAGAGTCTATATGGTAGAATGTTACAGGATTACTTTACTTTGCAGTTTTCTTCCATTAGAAGTCATGAGGTTTTGCACTTTTTTTAGGAAGTCCTATGTAACCAAAAGACTTTATTTAAAAAAAATAATATCAAACATTTGAAAAAAATCTGTAAAAATCAGTGAAAATCTTGTTCTCAAGTATATATGGGTGTGCATACCAAGCCTATGCAGCCAATAGCTTGTTTTATTTTATCTGGTTATATTATGATGATGATGATGATGATGATGATGATGATAGACCTGAAATCTCCCTCAGCTTACCTCTCAGTATTTAGACAGATTCTTTATGATGGCTGCAAGAACCACAAACAAGAAAAAAAAAAAAAAAGCAGAGGTGGAAGATTAGTGATGCTTCCTTTCTCTTCCCATCATCATGTTACAGGAATTACAAAAGATCAAAAAAGGACAGTAGATCATGTTATACAGTGATCTTGCAGTGATATCCTGCACACGCCACATACAACGTGAAATGTATGGACGTCACTGAACCCAAACCAGAGTTTGCCAAACATCAACAAGTCAAGCTGCTAATTTTAGCTGGTTATGGCAGACCCTTTGCACTCTTACACCCTTTCCAACAGGGTCACGCTGTTAAAACTCAACACTGAAACTGAGCACTCATCAGCAGCTCCAGTGATCCATGTCTGTCCTCACAGATCACACGGCTGGAGTCAGGGTCAGTTGAATCATAATCTGTACTTGTTCTTGACACTTAATAAAACTCAGCATCCCAAAGACAATAATTAAAAAAATACACAGTCATGTGGCTATGCGAGTAAATAAATAGAGCTGCAATGAGAAGTCAATCTTTATTTATTTAGTCCTTCAACTAAATATGAATTAGCATTTTTCAAAGAAGGAAAAGAAAGTTATCTGCTTCGAGATTCTAAACTGTGAGACTTTTCTGCTTATTTTGTTCTTGTATTAAAGTAAAATGAATGTGTTTCAAATAATAAGTCTCATTAGTTCTCAATTAATAGTGTATAAAATGATCGTTTTAATTTTTCCAACATGCCAAGATGACGTCTTCAATTTTCCTGTTTTATTCATCCAACATAAAAAAAAGAAAAAGAAATACTCAGTTTAATATTATGCAAAAAGAAGAGCATCAAGTGTTAGAATTGGAACCAGCAAATGTTTAAAATATTTGCATGAAAAATGACTAAAACAATTATTCAATTATCAAAATAGTTGCAAATTAACTTTTTGACTAATAGCTCAAGTTAACATACGTCAGCTCAGACTCTGAACTTCTTCTTTTTTTTGCCCAAAGCACACATTATACATGTGTTGACACTTCATTAGCCATAATGATTTTCACTTATTATTTCATTGTCTGGCTTTCAGCTGCCTGTTTGTTGGTGCGAATAAAAACTAAAATATCACTTGGCACGAAAAGCCATTAACATCAAGTGTAACCCTTACATACACATTTCTTTCTCAACCTCGAGTACAGCACATGCAGTTTGTGTTGCCTGGTGTGAAAATGTCTTTCAGGCAGCCCAGAGTATTTCATTACAGAATGCACAGGTGCTGTGGGGCAACAGCTTCAGAGAAGCCGGGGCAATAATCAAAGACTGGTGGCACAGTGAGGGAGGAAAGCGGGGTGGGCCGGCCGCTCTATTGTTTATCTCCAATTATAGCAGAGAAAACATTGCAAACCTCCTCCGCACTGCGAGCTGTGAAGAGCAGCACATAGCGCTCAGTGTAACACGGAGATCTGACGACCTCAATGAAGCTCCGAACGCTCACAGGAGTGTGTTCAAGTGAGGGGCTGCTAAAAGAGAGGCTCTTCACCGAGAGAGGGGCCTGAATTCCAGACATGTCCTTATTAAGAAAGGGCTGCGAGTGCTCACTGTTTCTCCTCCTGCCTCCCTTGTGTCAACCAAAAGCCCTCCCTCCCTCCCTCTACCGCCACCCCCTCCACCCCCCCGCCCCCCTCCCACCCAACACTCAGAACGTCTCTACCCAAATAAGGACAGGAGACCAGTGGATGTGTGTATGGGAGGAGTGGGTGGGTGGGTGGTTGGGTTGGTTGGTTGGAGAGCAGAGGGGGGGAAAGGGGGTGTGTATGTGGGGTGGGGGTGTTGTCCGAATTAGGCGTCCACTTTGGGGTCTGGAAAACAGTGGGATTGTTCCAGCTGGAATGCAACATCAGCAGTGAACACGCTCAGAGCTCAGACTAGAGGCAGGGCATTGTCAGTGGAGCCATTTTTCAATACATCCTCTAGTGGAGTCACAGGATTTCAAATCTGGACAATAGTCACGACTTCATGATAAAAGTGAGCGGTAAATAAAGTCCCAAAGACAGCTTTATGGACTCAGCAACAGCGAGTTTGACTCAAGAAGGAGGCTTTGGAATTCAGTTCTCCGACACGATTTACTGCCAGCATTTGAAAAGAAAAGCTGTTGTAATTTACATATTGATTACATTAGAAACGCACTGTATTGTCCCTTTCAGCCAAGTTTGGGTGAGAAACTCCACAACATTTAGTGACACACAGCTAAATAAACTGCGGACACACAGAGGTGAACACACAGTACGATAAACAGACACCTGTACAAAACTTAAAAAATCTAACTACATTTATAGATTGACAGAAAATAAATCTGCAGCTGTTTTGATTATCTAATTAATCAGTACAAGTTGTTTTTTAACTTCTCTATTGTGTGGATTCGCTGCTTCTCTCTATGTCATAATGAATTGAATATCTTTAGGTTTTGGGCTGATGGTCGAACAAAAAACTAAAATTTGACAACACAAATTTGCCTTTTGGAAATTCTGATCCTCTTTTTTTCACTATTTTCATATAAACTCAAATGTGTAACGGATTGATCGAGAATCTAATCTCCAGATTCATAGATAATGAAAACAATTCTTAGCTGAAGGCCTAGTCCCAACACAAACCTGTGTGAGACTCCTTCAGGCGGCTGCCAGATGGGAGATGGGAGGGTTTATAGAAGATCTCGATTGAATGACACCCTGCTCCCACATTTAACACAAAAAACCAGGGACACACCTCCCCTCCCGCTTTCTGGGAGTCAGGCCATTAGAGCAACATGCAACAGAATTCCAATGTGCAGCAGGAATAACACTGCAAACGCTACGTGCCTCGCACATTCATTCAAATGGCCCCATTCATGCACCACAATCCCTCATCGCATTTTCCCAGCCCTGAACGGAGCGATGGCATCGCATTCTGTTTTCAGCAATCGGCTTATCTCCGCTACGACTCCATCCATGAACCAACCAGAGTTTATTGGCACCGCACTGAGTTTCCTTTTTTCTCTTCCTAGACAGGATTGTGTGCGATGAAATGTCCCGATGAATTCCAGTAATTCTACTGAGTCTCTATGAGGCTGCCAGGTCACATGGAGGAAAGCTGTCGGTATAACCTAAATCAGGAAAGGGATTCCAGCGCAGGCATTTGTTTAAGTGTGCCACAGAGTGTAGGAAATCCCTTACAAACACCTACAGGCAGGGAAACAAACAGAGCCTGTGTCTATCAGTAATAACAAGTGGATGGCATGAGATTCAGGAGTCGACACAATAACACGTATTCACTCAGAGAGAGCTGATTGTTTTTCATTTCACATTGCCAGTTTTTATTTCTCAATTTTATCTTCCAATGAACATGAGATCATCTTGGTTCTCTCAGATGCACCAACCAGATGGGTTTTTACTTACGCAGTGGAATTCTAAGTCTACAGTGGGGCAAGACCTTGAGTCAAAATTACTCTGTCATGTCTCATGATTTTTATGGCCTGATGGCAACATCTCTTCTCCAGTCCTCTGGTAAGAAGGGAAGATTCGTCAAACCTCGCAACGATTTAAGACCAAACAGGGCGGATCATAGAAATGAATTTGTGGACAAAACATCCCACCGTGAGAGCCGTGCGAGCCCATTGACTCTAGGACAGTGTTACGAGTACGAAAAACAACAGTTAGGCAGAGTGTGTGTACAGTGAGTGAAGTTCTACGTTTAATGCTTCTGCGGTTAATTTTACACATTATTTATTTCATTCCGAGGATAAGTGTTTCCAAACTTTAACTGTGGTTTGTCAATGCAACCGAGTTTCAACAGAAACTTCTCATGAGCTAAACAACAAACTCTACTTTTAATGATGTCGAGCCAGCCTGAGCTGGATGCATAAAGACATACGATTTTTGGATGTTACTCCTTAAAGAAATGCTGTAAAAACCAAAAGGCTACACAACATTACATGTCATTTAGATGACGCTTTTATCCAAAACTACTTACAATTTTGCTATATATCAGCGGCCACACGCCTCTGCAGCCACTCTCTGGGGTTGCTCAGGGACACATTGGTTGATCTATAGCAGTGGAATTCAAACCCAGATCTACCACAACAAAAGGCATATGTCACATCTACTGCGCCATCCCCACCCACAACAAACACATACAGACAAAAACGTTGGGGCTGAAAAACTTCTGGTGCTTCTTGCTTTGTGGGACGGAGCAGGAGAATCATATGATGCATAGGGTCACATTTGGTGTTAAACACACAAAAAATCATCGGAGACCGAATGTTGCTCATGGTACATTCTCTCAGGTGTTTTGAAGAACAGTACACAGCTGTCATCAAGCATCTCATCTTTGTTCTGCTGTACGTGTACTATACTCTGTTAAAAACAAAGCGGTACAATGAGCACTAAACATTTAACAGTGTATTTTTTTAAATGTCCGATAATGTAGACTTGTAGTCTAAATATAGCCTACATTTTCAACCTGTTTTAACGCATCAGAGGAATCTAACATTGTTCATCACTAAGTATGGGCGTATAATTAATTTTTTTGGAGCTAGTGTTAATATATTCTGTATTGACAACGAATTTTTTAGGGGATTGCTCCGGTCCCGCTGAAAAATCCACCAGATGTCCCCTCATTTTTGGCCGAATGTCCGTTACCTTCCGCTTTCTTTGTGTTGGCGTTCTAAACTCCGGTGGATTTCTGAGGACTATGGTTACCTGCTCCTCAGATCTCAGCAAGGTAAATCCAGACAGCTAGCTAGACAATCCGTCCAATCTGAGTTTTCTGTTGCACCAATGAAACAACTTTGAACGAGTACATGTTCCACCAAAACAAGTTCCTTCCAGAGGCTATTTTGCCGAGGCACCGTTATTGTGTCCGGCGCTTAGCACCGCCCATGACAATTGTGATTGGTTTAAAGAAATGCCAATAAACCAGAGTATGTTTTTCTCCCATCCCGGAATGCTGTGTGGACTAGCCAGACCCTCCTCCACAGTGCTTCGAAGGAAGGTCTGGTAATGTGAGACCAGTGTTATTAAGATACAATAAAAGCCACATTTAGATAAAACTTGGAAACTTAAACCTGGATTAATAGATTTTTTTTCTCTCCTTTCAGCTCTGTTTTGGTCTCCACCAACTTTTGAGGAATATATCTGACCCTTTAGCCGTTGAATGCTCCACTGTGTTCAGTGACTAGTTGCAAACTGTGTCTGTCTGCTGTTCGGTGTTGAGCAGGTGGTGTACACAGCGGCTTTATCAGAGTTTGTTTCCTAAAAACAACGCTGATGAGAGGATTTAAGCTGAACCAAAACAGCAAAGAGCTGTTCTGTAGAGCTGAGGCCATAATTAACCCGCTGTTCATCCCTATAAGTCAATCCTTCAATAAGTGAGTCCTTACATGGTAAACAAGGTCATCAAAATATAACATGCGGATTGTAGCAGCTTTAAGATAAGAATTAAAAGTATTGTAAAACAAAATATTGCTTGTACTGCCTTTGATTGATCCATTTATTCATCCATATTTCTTGTTATCATGTAACACTACATGAAAATCAGCCTCCCACTCCTGTCCGTAACTCTGTACACCCCCATTATCGTGACTCAACTCTACTGACTCATGTCCCAGAGCAGACTGTTAACAGATTCCCTTCAAATCTGTCTCTTCCACTGTTGAGCCATCAAGCCTGTTGTGTTTGTCTCTCCATCACATGCCTTCTGGCATAATGTATGTACCTCCGTCTGTTTGTTAACCAATACACTACAGGATTTGTTCCTGTCTTTACAAATGCAGCCTTTGTTAAGCTGCTGCTTGAGTGGGGACACCTGTTGGCAAAGAACAGACCCCTGCTGGCAGCAGAAAGCTCCCCCCGCTTAGCTGAGAGTTAAACACACCTCCAACGAACGCAACATTTTATACACAGTAACAAATCCACAGCCTAAAAAACTCCTCCACACATCTTGGTAAGGTTGAGGGGCACTCACAGATGTCCAACCCCCCCCCCCCCACACACACACACACACACACACACACTACCCACACACCCACCAACGCCAAAACAAACACACTCTTGACAGGGGAAACAACAGGACTTGGTGGCAGAAGGAGCAGCTGCTCTCTAAGGTCAGATTACAGATAAAGAAAACATTTTAGGTTCCAGGCCAGGGAAGCTGCTCTCTAACAAGAACTGGAGACACTGCCTTATTCCTCCTGACACACTGAAACACACACAGATGCATTCACAAATGCAAATGCACATGTTAAGCCGTGTTACTGCTCCTTCGAAATTAAAGGTGATGAGCTGGATGGCTGTAAGTGTCAGCCTGTCTGCTCAAAGATCCACCACTGCCTTCTTTAGACTCATGACTCAAGCAAGAGCCCCATCTCCCAAAACACACCAAAAAGAAAAGAAATCAGAGTCACCTCCCTCCCTCCCCCCCCCCCCTCCCTCTTGTGTCTGTGTTTGGCCCTAATAAATTCTCTCCAGCTCCTCCAATAACTTCCTCCTACTTCCTATCTGGCACGGCGCTCAGAAACAATCAGAGCTGAGAGTGAGAGGAGGGCTGGACAGCCAACAGCTCCCACGGCAAGAAGGCAGAAAGAGAGGCAAGAGGAAAAAGTTGAGACAATGCGCACACACGCACACACACACACACACACACACACACACACACACACACACACACACACACACACACAACACACAACACACACACACACACCCACACAAACACACACACACACACACACACACACACACACACACACACACACACACACACACACCCCTTGTCGAGTCAAACATTTGCAGTTTGATACCAGCTACATGCCCAAAAAAAACAATGATGTTCAGAGTAACGTCTTGCACAAAATGTGTGAAAGTGATCTGAGCTGGAAGAGACTCACATAGCCTACATTTTTTAACCATTTCTATCATGAAGCTCACCACAACTGATTCTTATTTGTTGTTTTCTCGTAAACAAATCACACCGCGGGGAAACTGGCTAACTCACTCGGAGGTAAGGAGAGGTTACTGGTTTCCTACATGAGTCACTGAGAGACTCAGGCGGATAAATGAGTATCACACGTCGAGCCAGAGCCTTAACATAAGGCCTAATTCATTCATTTATTTATTGTTCTATTTTAATGCTGGGTGCTGCTGGCTATGTGGCATACCTTGAATTGTCACACTTTTAAGAGAATTAAGCCTAAATCCGTGCCAAAGAGGGAAAGACTGACACAAAATGGGGCGAGTGCGCCAGAATGTTTTTTTTTTTTCTCTTTTTTTTTTTTATAGCCTGAATCAGCATTTTAATCGGAAATTTTCCAGAGAACGCAGTGGAGAAGCCATTCTAGTCTGAATTGGTCATTTTGTGGTGAGGGGAGCGGTTTGAAGCCATAATCTGTGAAACCTTTAAGACATGCATAACTTTGCAGCAGAGTGCACCAGCCAATAAGTCATCTAACCATAGAAATTGTGGAACAAGGCATTAAAAGCAGTCATGGCTTTGATCAGGGCCATATAGAGGGGTTTTTCACAAGGAAAAACTATGATTGGACATAACAAAATGAACCAGAAAGGAAACTTGTTGCATGTATGTACATACACTCACAAAGGCCAAATCAACCTTAAAATCCCTGAACACCTGTATTATTTTTTTTTAATATTAGGAGTAACCAAAACGACTAACTGTGTGCTGCAGACAGATATCTTCCCCCAACCCAAAACACTCTGAGCAAAGGGATTAAAGCGGTTTCACATGAGTGCCCTTGGGTCACTGGAGCTCCAGTGCGACAAACAGGCCTCACATACACACACACACACACACACACACGTCTCTGAAACACCAGAAGGGCTTAGTGAGCCTCATGTTATCTATAATGGAGGCTGGAGGAGACACAGACACTGGCAAACATACCCTCACAGACATTTCTTTTCTGAGCTCTTCCCCTTTAGAGCACATTTATGTGGAACATCACTCCCAACAGTTGGTCACCAGAGGAAGAACAACTAAAACGTTTAGCAACTTGGGGACATCTGACACAAAGACTATACTGTTCTAGGCCACTCCCTGGCTCCTCCCCTGAGTGGTCCGAATAGGAGGCCAGAAAGCTTATCTGTTAAAACCTCATGGTTTGGAGCATATGTAAACATGTGCAGTGCATTAACGTGAATACAATGTTGATGCATTGTGTGACTGGGGACTTTGAGAGTTTTTTGTAATTACCTGGTACATGTTTAAAGACATATTTGATTGGTGCAAGAGCCTGCAGCACTTTTTTGTTGTATCAATGTAACAAATATCTCAAAGCACAATATGCTCTTCATCCACACAACGGCACTCTTTTAACCCAAGCGCTGCTAGCTAGCGTGAGACTGCATATTGTATTCCAGATTGTCATTAAATGCCCTTCTGCTGAGAGCTGCAGGCTTTTTCTCCAAGGCCCTCTGTGTGCTCACCACGCAGACATAAGTGGTATTTGTTCAGATCTGGGCTGACAGAGGGGCAAGTGTCCACCATTTGGACGAGCACTTCTGGGGATGGTGCTAAAAAGCAACCAACGTCTGAACAAATGGGAGGGGTGGTGGGGGGGTTGGGGGGGAGCTCATTAGCCGCTCTTCTGTGGGTTTAACACAAACGGGTGAAGCTGCCGCTGACAAACAGTCAACAGACCTGCGCCCGAGTAAACACTCTGCAGAGCAAAGAAAGGATGCACACTTTAGCGCTGGAATCAGCAGAGCGCCACATATGATTTGAAATACCTACAGTTTCTGTTTAAACATAGGTTGGAAAAAAATCAAAAAACATCAGGAGCACGACAGATTTCTTTTTTTGACCTCATGAAGAGAACACATGCTCATTAACTCTTTCTTCCAATAAACAGCCCAAAGGAGCACAGCTGGGGAGTAGAGGGAGAAAAAACAGGCCACTTTAAGGGGATATTACCCAAAGTAATCTAATTGACCTCCATGACATGGGGTAACACTATAAAACTTTCCCTTCACATTTAACTCTTGCACGGTGTGTACATGCTAAATCCACAACGGCTGAGAAACATAAAGTATGTTCAAGGAGGCGGGGGGGCGGGGGGGAACCACATTGTACATTG
>NC_045736.1:10975524-10975840 GCF_008692095.1 Etheostoma spectabile | reverse complement strand
TGATGCATTCATGCCGCATGAAAACAATGAAGGGGAATCTGTCGGAGCAGCAGAATGCTTAATCCATTCCAGATTTACCCATCAGCATCAAAATCTATTATTAGCCATCTTGGCGTGTCTCATTTACCAAGGACACATTGTTTGGTCGCACTGGTTGGTCGTTTCGTTTCAGAACATCACTTCCACATGTTAATAGAATGTAATCCTCAAACTTGTGGATTTTGCCTCTCAACCGTGACCTGATGTGACCAACAGGCCTTACGATATCTGATCATCGTCTTTATCAAAGACTGTAGCCTCAAACACACACACACAC
>NC_045736.1:10973336-10975514 GCF_008692095.1 Etheostoma spectabile | reverse complement strand
ACACACACACACACAAAGAGCTCACCAAAAGCCGTATTTGCACTCACAGCTATATGGAATAAAGACAGAGCTGTGAAAACGCTTCCTTTTTGTTGCAAATCTTTGTTTCCCCGCAAACTTGGTGAATATACTAAAAGGATGTATAAAATATTGAAATGAAAATATCTCATTTTTATGACTTTGAGGAATGTTAATGCAAGGCAAGCGTTAATGTTAACAGGTTATTCTGCTCACTGGGACCAACCTGACATACTGCATTCTGTTGTCAAGTCCAACCTGTTGACTGGCAGTGACTTAACTCTGAAACTCACTTGACTGTTTGAACGCTAACATGTTGTTGCTGTTTTTTTGTTTTGTTTTGTTTTTTACATTTTGTAATCTGCACAAAAAACATGTGGCTCCGTCATAAAAAATAAATAATAATGTTAACCTGAGCCGTGAACTAACAACCCAGACTGAGAACAGGTGTAGCCAGACGTGGCCCTTTTATAATTATACAATTAGCTTGCATTCATATCCATGCATCTCAAATCCTCACCTATGAATTATGTACTTAGAAGGACTTAGCGGAGTATCATCGCATGCTCTGTTTATTTGCATGGAAGAAAAAAGAAAAAAGGAGAGAAAGAAAAGATAGATAGCTAGATACATAGCTAGATAATATCTGCCTAAAATGTTAATAATGGCATGCTAAACAAAAGTTATTAGAAATTACAAAAAAAAATCCAGATACTATTCATCAATACAAAGGACATTATGTTTGTGCCGTAATTCTTAGTAAGCAGTCACAAAAGCCTGTTTATTTTTACACAACTGTTGTTTATCTGTCACTTATGTCTTATGGCCTCAGGATTTCTTTTATATTGAGAAAAGTAAAACATATAAAGAAATCATGTGTTTTTTTGTCATCAGCTTATAAACTAGTACGGGAGGTTTGGTCTAAATATCGACCTAACAGCAGTGATGCAACATAAATCCTTTTGGTATGCAGTAGTGTAGTCCCAAGCCTACACACTGCCTTTCCTTTATACTTGCCATTTGTTTTGTAGATCTGTAAATGTGCTGGTATTTTGTATGTCGTACTGAAGATGGTGTTCTGTGTTCATATCTGTCTGTTTAAAAGTTTTGTTTTCCAATCCCAAAAAAATAAGATAGTAAAATTGATGATATTATTTTTTATAAATGAGTGTCTTGATAAAACATGAGATGAAAACGTTGTGAAAAGGAAAATGTATTACATTTAAATCTCATCCCAGCCAGACAAAAACACCAAAGAGAATGTACATGTAGCTAAATCTTTGTCAAAACAGACTGTCTCATAAAAGTTGTATTTCTCTGTAAAATGTTGGTCTTTTTCTTCTCCTTTGTCTAATAAAGTCCTGTTTTCTGCTGAGCGAAGAGGATTGGGCTGCTTCCCCCTCAGTTCACTCTGCTGACAAACCCTTTTTGACAGAACTTCTCTTACCTTTGGGTTGCAGAGGTCCAAACCAGACTGAAGTTGTGTATTCCTCCCAAATGGTTTTTGCTCGTCTCTCTCTTCTGTGCCTGTGGGTACAATCGTTGGATTCCTCTTGAGGAACAAGGCTGGAAGTGTCGGATGATCCAGGTAGGAACTGTGCGAGACAGACAACAAAAAAAACATATTGGCCCCAACTTCTCTGCTGTGCTGTCAAAAAGAGACGCTTTGTGTTTCTTTTTTTTTTGTAATAGTGTGTGCCAATGAGCGGGACTACCGGTGGAAATAGGATTGTGAAGCCTGTCAAAGATATCCCTGCACACTGGCAAAGTCAAACACAATAGAGTATCAATCAGCAAATGTGTTCTTCCCTCCCAACGCGGGGAGCTCCACGGAAAAATGTAAAAAATGACAATGATCTGAAAACTTCACCGAGACAAGCGGCATGAAAAAACTCACCCAGAAAAAAAACGGCTCTAACAGAAAAGAGTCAACCTTACTGGAGAACTTACCTTGTTTTGTTTTTTTAATTTCTGGCAGTCACCTTCTTCCTCTCAATGGAAGCCGCTGGTCACTTTAGTTAGTTTATTATAATTTGGCGCCTTGTTGTTTTCCGTAATATTTCTCAGAGGTTTGACAGTATAAGTGGAATGTTAAGTATGACTTTGGTATGAAATCAACGCACTACACTGGAAAACGAAGGGGGAGGGAAAAAAAAAAAA
>NC_045736.1:10970827-10973326 GCF_008692095.1 Etheostoma spectabile | reverse complement strand
CAAGGAGGAGCCATCGGTGCGCGTCAATCAACAGGCTTGGGGGGCAGTGACTTCACTCCAGGCCCCGCCCACCCAGATCCTGCAGCTTCCTGCCCTAAAAGCAGCCTTCAGCACACATGCACCAGTCCGTTAGTGTTAGGGAATAACTCACTTGAGAACTGATTCAACTGAAGTACACGGGAGCAGTTTTCAAATACTGATACTTTTATTCCAGTGTTGAAAGAAATACTCTGATCTTTTACTTAAGTAATAATAAAACAGTGCAGAAACACTCTGTTAAAATACTCTGTTAAAGTAAAAGCCATGCATTAACGCATCAATGAGTACCTTTAAATTCAAATAGTTACAAAAAGTAAAAAAGTACCAGCATAAATACATATTTATTATGCACATGAACGACCCATTTCAGAATGATATATAATAAATTACTGGACTATAATTATTGATGCATTTATGTGTACATTACTTTAACGTTACTTATCTTTACAAATATATACTGCCAGGTTGTGTAATTTATTGTAATACATTATAATTAATTTGTTAATTGTATTTGGTAATAATAGGCTGAGTCTGCAAAATAGCTAAATATGTCAGATATGAGTAAAAGGGTACAATTTTCCCTTCTGAAATGTAAAGCTAGGAGTAGAAGTATAAAGTAGCATCAAATAGAAATACTCAAGTACACAAGTACCTCTGAAGTGTTCTTAAAGACAGTATTTGAGTAAATGTACTAGTAGTCATTTTCCACCACTGCAATTATCTTACAAAAGTTGTACAAAACGTTATGATTTGGGATTTGAATGGAGATCCCATAATCTCCAAACATGCCAAATGTCATGCTGAATTTGAGGGAATGTGAATGGGGTGAAAAAGTACTTTCATTCTTTGTGTAAATAAAGTGGTAATACCACAGTGTAAACATTTCCTTTTACTGGGTATATCAAACATTACATTTAATGAGCTGTTTATACATATGTACGTAACATAGTTATCAGTAAAGTAGCTATAGCTGTCAAATAAATGTAGTGGCTTAAAAAGTTCAATGTTTGCCTCTGAAATATGAAGTAGTATAAAGTGGCATTAAATGGGAGTACAATTAACTTAAAAGTGTACTTAATTACAGTACTTATGATGTCTATTCCGGGGTGTCCCATGTCTCAGATCTGTTCAGTGCCATCATGAGTCACCTTTACTGTGTGTAAGTCATCTTTGTGACTGAAGTAGATTGGGATGATAGGTATTTTACTCAAGTTTTTTTTTTTTTTTTTACTTCCATTTCCTATTCTATTTTCTATTTCCATGTGAATACATTTTCCAGCACTGTGTTCGTAGTCCATAATATTTTTTTCACTATTGAGAATGTCTATTTCACTATAAACAAAATAAGCCTGGACCTTGAACACATCCACCCAGAAACAGCTCCTTCTGTTGGTCAGCAGCGTGGTTGCAACATTTGAACGGTGCTGAAGAAACATTCTGAATTGGAAAATGATTTGACAAATAAATTAGGATAATAGTGATGCAGAAGACATTACAATCATGTAAAGCAGTTACAAGTAAGTTTGCAGGCTTAAAAAACAGATTTCTAAATTGTCCAAGAGGGAATATTAAGATCTTGGTAGTTGTTTACTAGGAATTAAAGTGCTCATATTATGCTATTTTTCAGGTTCATAATTGTATATAGAGGTTGTACCAGAATACGTTTACATGGTTTAATTTTCAAAAAACACCATATTATGCGTTGTATTGCACATTGCTGCAGCTCCTGTGTTGAGGAGTCTGTTTTAGCCACAGAGTGAGGCATCCCACTTCTATTCCATCTTCACGGAAGTTAAGGCTGGACTACAACAGAGCTGTTTGGAGCAGTTTGGAGATGGTAAGGCCCTTCAGGGAGGACTTTTTCACTTTGTAAACCTATAATGTGCACAATTGTTTTTTTTAACACAATAATTAAAATTGTAATTTCCCCTTGCGAGATTAATAAAGTACACATTATTATTGTTAAAGGAAAGGCAGAAAGCCAAAAAGCATTATATGAGCACTCTTATGGAAAAAGACAATGAGAGAAGAAGAACTCAACTTCCAGCATCTGACCCTGAAGAGCTGCCAGCTTCAAGCTCCATTTAATCTGCGAGTTTGGACAACAGCCCGAGCAGGTTCAGGCAGAATACACACCTCTCAAGGCACTCGGCTTAAACAGGTTTTTCATCTCGAGCGAAGCTCTCCTCTTCAACATGTCAGACAACTACTGGAGAACAGTGTGGGTGTCTCTCCAAACCTCCATCTAGAAGAAGGAGTCTTTCTACCTGATTATCTGCTGGCTCATAGAAGATGATTCTGTCAAAAAACTGATTTCATAACTGTTCTAACAGGCTACCAACACCTTGAAGAGGCATTAGGGATGTTTTTTGGTCTTAAAAAAGGCAGCACATAGACAGGACATTCAGGGGGAGAGGGAAGGGGATAAAGACACCGTAATTTCCCATTTTTTTGGGATCA
>NC_045736.1:10970470-10970817 GCF_008692095.1 Etheostoma spectabile | reverse complement strand
TCTATCTATCTATCTATCTATCTATCTATCTAAAGTGCAATAAAGGTCTCTTATCCAATGCATCATTAAAACTACCAGACGTCCAAAATCCATTCATTTCGATTGCAGTATTGTAATATTTAAGAATTTTGGGCCACAGTCACTACAAAGTTAGTAAGTAGGAAACAAGAAAAAGTTGACCAAAACATATATTCCTACAATACATGTTGATTTAAGGGAAATTATTAGTTTAGTTTATTACAGGCTGTTGAATGACTGAGTCTTCTGACAATTTCTACTCGCAATCTAATCACTGTTTGCATTGCACTGTGAATGTTTGCATTTGTTCAATGCATATGCTTTTTATA
>NC_045736.1:10970356-10970460 GCF_008692095.1 Etheostoma spectabile | reverse complement strand
TGTCTTGCTGCTGCATGCAATTTTATACCTGAATCTTTTAATTTTATTATTTTGTGTATATTGTGTACATTTTTATATTGTGGGAAACGTTGCAACTTAAGAAT
>NC_045736.1:10966296-10970346 GCF_008692095.1 Etheostoma spectabile | reverse complement strand
ATTGCATGGTGTAAAATCTGTGCACATGACAAATAAATATCTTGAATCTTGAATCTAAATGTATATGTCAGGAACATTCAATCTACAATAACCTTAAACTCATATTAGGAGAAGAGATGTACTAGATTTAGCTGCAAGTTTATTTCCATCTATAGTCCCAGGGCAAAAGACACAAACAAAAATGCATTTAATTAAAATACAAGTTCAAAAGTTTACACGCTTTATTAAATAATATTACAACCATAAGCCTAGAAATGCAACAAAGGCAATTGTTCAGAAAAGAAGACATTTTACAAAATGTTGGAACCGAAAAAACACATAATAGAAAAAAAAATGCAGGAGCACAAATCATGGAACAGGAAACTATTCTTTTTTTTTTAAAGATGATTTTTTTTCCATTTATAAGATAGTGACAGTGGATAGACAAGAAAGGTGGGGGATGACACGCAGAAAAGGGCCGTAGGTCAGACTCGAACCCCGGACTGCAAAGGACTTACTGGGTGAGCTACAGGTTGCCCCAGGGAACTATTCTTAGATTGAATGTGTAGTCACAAAATCACCAAAAACACCAGATACTAAGAACTAAAGACAGTCCTATTCCAGAATATGACACTTATGGGCATGCCACCTTCAAGGTCCCATGACATGGTGCTCTTTGGACGCTTTTACATAGACCTTAGTGGTCCCCTAATACTGTATCTGAAGTCTCTTTTACATAGACCTTAGTGGTCCCCTAATACCATATCTGAAGTCTCTTTTATATAGACCTTAGTGGTCCTCTAATACCATATCTGAAGTCTCTTTTATATAGACCTTAGTGGTCCTCTAATACCATATCTGAAGTCTCTTTTATATAGACCTTAGTGGTCCCCTAATACCATATCTGAAGGCAGAGCAGGATACCCAGGGAATGGTTCACACCTAGTGCCATTTCTAGCCACTGGGAGATCATGGGCAGGCTGTGGGAACTCATATCAATGCTAAAAAAAAAACTCATTAAGTTCAATTTTCACGCCATGGGACCTTTAACAATGTCTGATAACTGGTTTATTTGCATATTAAATAAACAGCAATATGATACAGCACAACAAAACCAAAACACAGTCTTTTAATGAAGTTCGTAACTTTCATCATCAAGGTGTACCATCATCTCCTTAAAAATACTTAACTCTCCAGTCGCTGAAGTCCTTTTAAGTACTGTGTGTCTGTGATTAACAGAAATTTGGAGGTTTCCACTCCCGGGACAAAAAAACGTAACTCTCTTGTGCCATGCTGTGCAATCTCAGATTGAATCCCACGCCCATAAAGTTGACAGCACAGCAGCAGGGATGGTCATGTTCAAGGAACCATTATCGCCGTCTACCACAGGAAGTGTTACAGGTGAGTCCAAAGAGTTTTTGTGACGTGGTTGTGGGCGTGTTGCATACTGGTTTCAGTGGGAGTAGAAAATTGGACAAAGATCTTGCTTTTGTTATTCGCAGGCGATTTTACCATCAAAGCTGGAGAGGGCGATGGCAAAGGCCTGCACGGCACACATCGGGTACTTGTAGTCCAGCGTGAAAATGTCATCAGCTATTCGTCCAAATTGCATCACAATGTAGTCCACTGTAAAAGGCAAGGAATCGTTTTAAATAGCAAGCTATGAAAGAAGGAATGTTTCATTTGTTGAAATTAAAATATTATAGGATAACGTTGTTAATGTGTTAAATGTTATAAATGTAGTCTGGATCGACGACTGTTCATTTAGTAGATAGTTCCGGTGCGGACTGAAGTTCCCCCCAGATGTCCCGCCAGATGTCCCGCCGGATGTCCCTAACCTTCTAATTCAAACTCCGATCACATCGAGGAACATTAACCGGACTCTCTTAGCAACATTACACGCTGAGAATGGCAAGTTTTGAAGAAAATTTGAATCGTGCAAAAAGGCAGGCCTGTTTGGTTCTTCCGGGCAATGATTGGAAAGATTTACAAAGAATGTGTTTAGGGCATTTACTCTCTAACTGGGATGTTTTTGGACCAAATGGCATGGATTTGCTATGGACAAATTACACACAAGGCGATACACGTCTCTAAAAATAGAGTCGTGAAGGGTAGTGACACTGAGGGTGATCACGAAAGGTAGCACTAAAATTGACTAATTGATGTGAAGGTAGTCTCAAGTGGGTTAGGGTTAGGGTTTTATCTGTCTCAGTGTTTTTACTTTCAACTGTTTATACTTGTGTTTTATCTGTTTAACTGATTTTGTGTAAAGCACTTTGAATTGCCCTGTTGCTGAAATGTGCTATACGAATAAAGCTGCCTTGCCTTGCCTTGCCTTACACTGGTAAGAGCAAATTATGTTTGACCATGTATCCAGCTAATTAAAATAGCTTGCATCACTGTATTGTGTTTGCAACAGAAACATGTGCACTTTACTATACGCTCTACTATACGCACTACACTATGCACTATACTATACGCACTATAACAGAAGTGTTTGTCTTCATCGATAGATTTGAACTGTTGGTTGAAAATACTCACCGTCTTTGCTATGGACTATCTGGAAGTTTTTGATGGAGGCCTGGGTGACCCTGCCGTTAAAGTTGAGAACATGAGACGCAGTTTCTTCGTTCCACACAGGCGTCTTGTTGTGAAGCTCGATCAGATTGTCCATCTTTCTATACTGGTGCCTTATCAACAAGCCATCGCAGTCCTGAGAATTGGCAAAACAGAAGTCAGAAAACAACACCAGCAAAGTGTCATATGATTTCACATCTTGGCCTTGTGTTCCTCTCAAAATAAACAGACAACATATCATAAATCAAGGTGTAAGCAGTATGGATATCATTTGATGACATTGGGCATAGCAGCGGGGGATTCTGGGAAGCCTAATTCTGGTAATGAAATGGGTAGCAACCATCACGCACACCACTTGCTTTGTCTCCTTTGTGTCTCCTCCTTTATTTCCCCCGAAGATCCATTTCCACAGAGAAAAAAGTGTGGGAGTTTTCTTTTTTTCTTTGGAAATGATTTTGCTAATGAGTCACCTGATAGTTTCATGCACACAAAGTCAAAATCCCCACAGTTTGAGATGTATACTTTATAATCCCACTTTTACATAAATGTCTAATTCCACTTTCTGGTGTAACACCCTGGTGACTTCAACATTTTATTCTATTCATTTTGCAGTTTTTTTATGTTCAAAAATGCAAAAAAAAAGCAACGTATCTCACATTTCGTGGTCGGAGAGGCACTCTTTCATTGTTCTTGTCCATTCCTGGAATGACAACCGTCATCCTTCTGGGTCCTTTCATCCCTAAGACATTTGTTTCCTAATGACAGAGATAATCAAAACCAAGATGTTTGTCAAATATTACAACCATAAAATATTATTTGTGAAATTCATTGTAGATAATATATAATGAGCTGTCTAATAACTTACATAAATGATGCCTGCTAGTTCCTGCCGTGCATTAGACAAGTCTGGAAGAGCTCGGTCTGGATTCAGAGCGTTGTCAAATATGGTGAACTTAGTCCCCATTAAATTGGACCTAGATAATATATTAAATAATTTAAAACTCACGGTAAATGACTATTTCTCTGATATTACACATTTCAATGCTACTATTGAATGGATTGATTTTGCAGTGTACCTCAGCTTTCCGACAAAGTTCTCTCCACCTCTGGATAAATCTGTGGCATCGATGGAAATGAGGTAATTTGAAGTTGCGCATTTCTTTCTTTTCCTCCCAGCCAACAGGAAGGTCTACAAAGGGAAAAAAGGCAAATATGCCTGTTACATTTAATGAAAGAGTGCAATCTACTGTACACAAAACCCTAACAATGTTAATTTCAGTGCTAAATTAAATAATTAAATGAATGGAACTACTCACAGAGTTCTTTTTCATCTTGTTTAAACCTTGTGTTGTCTTCCCATCAAATTTGGAAAATCAACACATTTTTTGACACTTTCTATCAATGTTTAACTTTTTCTTACATTTTGTCCCTTTTTTCAACACTTTTGACATTTTTTTTTCAATGTTTGTCCCTTTTTTTGACGTTTTCAACACT
>NC_045736.1:10966194-10966286 GCF_008692095.1 Etheostoma spectabile | reverse complement strand
CACTAACTTATTAACTTTAGTTTTAAAGTTCTTTTGGGAATTTATGGTTGTTAAACCCCATTTTTTGGGAAATTATACCTAATGTTTGAGTT
>NC_045736.1:10965409-10966184 GCF_008692095.1 Etheostoma spectabile | reverse complement strand
GCAGAAATTTTGAATTATTTAGACTAAAAGTAAAGGAAAGTATGTTGAAGGATAATCACAGACTGGGATAGACTGAACCTTTTACTCAATACTATTTCGAAAACACCTACATTTTTGTTTTTTAACCCATGTGTTGTCTTCCCATCAACCATGGTCACTTTTTTTCCAACATTATTATCTTTTTCTGACATTTTTGTCATTTTTTCAATGTTGTGGGTGCTTTTTTTGGACGTTTTTAGTGTTTTTCCCAAAGTTTTTGGAAAATTTAATGTTGACATTTTCAGCGCTTATTTCGACGGCCCATTTTTTGTTGCAAAACAAATAAATGAATAAATGAAAACGGGTCAATTTGAACCAAGGACAACATTAGGGTTAAATGCTGTAAAATTGAATAAGACACCCCAAAATTACCCATCAAAATCACCCAAAAGAATGTTGTGTGGAATCAATCATGTTGTTTGGGGTAATCACAATTTGGTAGTTAAAAAGAACAATGATGTAGGAAATATAGGATAGGAAATGGGATATAATCAGTTTGACCCGAGGACAACATGCGGGTTAATGGTGTTTTTGTATTTGCATAAGATATGAATGCAAATATCTGCTACATTCCAAAACTATCTATCAATATCTACAGTGGTGCCCATAAGTTTACATGGCCATGCTTCAGTTGACTAAAAAGAGGAAATATCCCGTGCCTATCTCTAGGTATGGTGAAGGGTATGTGATGATTGGGGGCTATTTTAATTTCAAAGGCCTAGGGAACTTTATCAGG
>NC_045736.1:10965283-10965399 GCF_008692095.1 Etheostoma spectabile | reverse complement strand
AGTATCCTGATCCATGAAATAACTGGCCTTTACTAATAAACATCTGCCTGCCTCTATGGGAATTTAACATAGGGGTGTGTATACTTAATGCCCCCTGTATTTTAAGGAAGAACATT
>NC_045736.1:10959064-10965273 GCF_008692095.1 Etheostoma spectabile | reverse complement strand
CAATACATTATTCATTCACAAAGAAAATTGGAGTCCTTAAAGGTTGGATTTTACCTCTTTTTTTTAATTAAGGCATTAAGATAAATTTCCAAAACATAATTTTTTAACTTAACTTAAGCATGGGTATGTAAACTTATGAGCACAACTGTATCTGCAATAAAGAGGAAATCCCTGACCTTCTTTTGGTTGTCGAGGTGGAGGTAATACAGAGGGTAGAGGCTCTTGTCCACCCCTCTCTGGTCTCGAGTCACTCTGCATTTGACGGTCACGCCCTGTGGAGCCGGATCCATCACAAACCTCTCCAAGTTGTCAAACTCAATCTCAGGTGATGGAGATCTCGCCTGCTCACAAAGCATGAAAATGTTCATGTTTAATCTGTTGAGGAACTGTTGCTTTGCCTGTGTGACATTAAATTACTAAAAGGTTTGTTTTTTCCCAATTATGTGTGAATTGTGAGGTTTGACATACCTTTTTCTTCTTCCCTTTGCCCTTTTTCTTCTTGGATTTTTCATCTTTTTCTGAGTCAGAATCATCACTCTCTTCTGCCTTTGCTGAAACATACAACACATGCAATTAGCTACTTGTCAGAGACTCAAAAGGAAGGATAAAGGTACTGGTGGACCTGCCTTTCTTTTTTGTCTTCTTGTCTTTGTCCTTATCTCCGGACGTTTGGAACAAGGATGATGAGCTAGCGGTGGATTTCTTCTTTGATTTGATTGGCTTGGTCTCCTCCTCGCTCTCATCACTGTCTGATTTGGCAACTGCTCAGGAGACAGGTGTAAAGATAAGATTTTTGGTTGAATTTTGCGAGAACTCTTACCAAGCCACAGTTAATTGTCTAAAATAAAGCAAACTTAAGATGCATGCTTCTGCAAGTCAGTTAAGAAACAATGTCTCATTTGCAATAAAGGAGGTTCAACAGGCAAACCATGTAGTTTTGAGTTGTGTTAGTTAGGCTTATATTCCGTGACTGTTCAGGTGCTGCAGGAAATTCTGCCAGATGTCACAATTGTTTTGGCCCGATGTCAATCACCTTCTGCTTTCTTTGTGCTGGCATTCTAAACTCCAGTGTGATTTTTGAGGACTACGATTAACTGCTCCTCAGATCTCTGCGGGGTAAATCCAGACAGCTAGATAGACTATCTGTCCAATCTGATTTTTTTCAAAACAACTTTTGAACGTACATACGTTCCACCCAAAACAAGTTCCTTCCAGAGGCTATTTTGCAGAGGCACCATTGCTCTGTCGGGCGCTTAGCACAGCTCAAGATGATTGTGATTGGTTTAAAGAAATTCCAATAAACCACAGCACGATTTTCTCCCATCCTGGAATGCTGTATGGACTAGCCAGACCCTGCTCCGCAGCGCTGTGGAGGAAGGTCTGGCAATGCGAGACTGGGCTTATCAAAATACACTCACCTTTCTTCTTGCTTTTTGAGTCTTTTTCTCCATTTATCTGGAACATTGAAGCTGGTTCTTTCTTCTTGTCCTTCTCCTTTGACTTGGACTTTTTTTCTTTCCCATCAGAGTCCTTGTCCTCTGAAAAATAACAAATGAACACAATTTTAAAAATGCTATCTGTCCTTGAATGTGATTCCAAACCTGGAGAATCATGTGAGCACACACTGAAGAATTTAATCTTTCAAAGACAAATAATGTAAATCTCATTCCTTTGTGTATTGGACAGTGGAGAAAGCAAATCACCCAGCAAGCAAGGATTAAAAGGGGAACTATGCAGTTTTTTTTAGCTTAATTTACGTTAACTGAACAGCTTCGCCGTCATTGGAACGGTTAGCCTATATGACTATTTTTGGGTTGAATCGCGGTCGTCTCGCTTCTCCCTAACGCCATGCATCAAGATGTATCGAAATCAAGTTTTGCAATGTAACAAATTGCTTTATGGCACAGCACACATTTGTGCCCCCATTCGAGAACCTACTAGCTATAAGAACAAGGTAGCGATGGAGTTTTTCACACTATCATCATGGCTGAGCTGGCAAAAAAAAAAGCAGAAAGTTAAGAAAGCATTGTTAGAGGAACAAAGAAAGAGGAAAACGGCAGACTGACCAAGCAAGGAGTCAGACACAAGTAAAGATAGGAGCTGCCAAATTTTTATTCTACAGAGAAACCTGCCAGTAAAAAGCAAAAGAAATTGCCAAAACTGCTTAGCGTCCCTTAAAGACCGGGACAGATTTGGGAGCACAGCTTTTTGTGTGTGCTCAGTTTGAAATTTTCTCTCAATGTTTCTTCCAGCTGTTTTGACAAAGTCTGGCATAAATTTTGTATCTTCAAAACATCAAATACACTAGCGACACTGTCAACGCTCCTTCTTAAAGTCATCTCATATCCTATCTTGACTTGCTGACTGGTCACTGCTCAAAGCTGTCTTTGCTCTTTGAATAGGAATTAATGAACTTTAGGGAATGGAAGCATGTGGTTAAAACTTTACTTACGTAAGCACTTTAGTTGAGTATGTCTAGACTTAAGTAAAAATGGCTTTGCCGTGTGTTCGTCTAAACGTTAACAAGTCACACAGTGTGTGCCATTTCTCCCCTCTAAACCCTTTTTCAACTAAATATACAGTATATGACTTGAAATAAAATACAATTCTGAATTCAATTCTGAAACAACACAACAAACACAAAAGTCATACTGTAAAAAAGACTAGCCACAGTAGTTATATTAAACATTGCCATAGCTATTAATGATGTAATTAAATCCATTTCCATTGGTACTGCCAACAGAGCACCTGGTCTTTACAGGAGGAGCAGGGAGCCACAAACACAAGTTAGAGCAGGTCTTCCTGAAATGACTGACAGCTGATGTGAGGTGGAGAAAGGTTAAATTAAGCTGAGACGTAAAAGCTCTGGAGCTAATCCAACCAAAGTAATAGAGAAGTGTAGCAACACTCTTAGCAAAGCGTTGAAGTGATAATCAAGTCATATCTCAACATCTGCACTGATAGGCACTTGATTGTAGCCCAAGTCAAAGGAATATTGAGCTACACACAAAAGTGTTCCCTCTCCACTGTAAAAGACAAGTCTGTCATGTTCTTATCCGTTTTCTTTTCTTCAAAATTTCAATAAAAGTGCCATCATATTTTGTTCCGATGCACTGAATGAATTTCAAGACTTGACTGGTCTAAAGCCATGCTATCAGCTCTGTAAAGCTGTACTTTGACACAGCAGTGATGTGAGCTAAATGCTAACATTAGCATACTAACATGCTCACAGTGACAATGCTAACATGATGAGGTTTAGAAGGCATAATATTTACCATGTTCACCATCTCAGTTTAATGTGTGAGCTTTTGTGCTAATTTGCTAATTAGCACAAAACACAAAGTACAGCTGAGGCGTACTCTCTGTAACTGGCAGCCACAGGCCGGGCTGCAGTGTAACCCTATGGGGCAAATGTGGATTGTCAATTTTGTCCACTAAAAGTACTTTTTGCCACTGAAATGCTTAGTTTATAATTCTAAGTGTCTCACAACCTAATGGAAAGGATCCCTACAGAGATTTGCCTTTAAAAAAAGTTATTTAAGACCTTTCTGTTTAAGCAGAAACAGCTCTAAACCCAACAGGCGCCATTTAAAAAAAAATACTTTTAGCGTGCATATCGCCAACATATTTTCACATGTAAATAGGTAAACCATGTGTTTATTTCAACCCCAACTAGAGTTTTGATAGTTGGAAAGATGGCTTTCATAGTTTTATTTTGTTTCTGTAAACTTTAAATGAACTGTATTTTATGAAGCTAAAATGAATGTTTATTTACATGGAGTCTGGTGGCTTTAGAGAATGCAATTTCGCTGATGTTTTCATGTTTAAAAAAAAGGATCCTACTCTTTAACAGAATTTAACAGAAAGGTCAACCTCTTTAGAAATCCTTTCCATAATGTTGTCAGACACTTACAATATTAATCTGAGCTTGTCAATGACAAAACAATCACTTTTGTGAACGTAAATACAAGCTGGACAATTGCCCTATTAACTTAGATTGTAGCTTGTTCTGCAGCGATCTCGCTTAATACTTGACTATCGTCATAGATTGTTGTTCCCATCAGTCATCAGACACAACAACATAGGAAAATAATGTCCAGGTGGAATAAAACGGTAGTTACCCTAGAAAACAGCCTACACAACTCTGAGACTAATTAACACTGAAATGGAGAACACCACGACCTCACATCCCTCGTTCATTTTAGTTCTCGAGCTGGAAAAAGACTCACGGTTCATTAAGTCATTCAAAGTCCTTCATTATTTCTCACCATAGTTATAATTTAGCAGGCTTGTTGGCTAATCAGTGTTTTCTAATCATTATGTAATTATACTAATTGAGAATATGTTCTACAGTTTGGAAGAACAAACTTTGAGCGTCTAACATCCTTTTCTCTAGACCTTCTGCAAAGGGAATTTGCTACAAAGTGGTACAGAGTAGCCGGACCAAACCCTTGTATTTTCAACTGTACATTTTGTTAGTAGAATTAAAAGGAAATCCTCAGGATTTGACCGTTGCAACCTTTTGATGACATTTTCCACAGTTGATTACTTAAGGGCAAGCTAGTCCCTTGACTGCCGTGTTTTGTTGCCCCTGCAACCAAGTCAGTGTTTCCATTCAATCACTATTACACAATAAAAAACATTTAATCCTCTTAACAACCGGAGTCTGGTCTCATAACTGTTGTTTGGATTAATTACGCTGCTAATGCCTTTAGAAAATAGCTTTTCCTGCTTCTCGCCATACCTTTAGATTTAGATTTCTTTTCTTTGGCAGTCGTTTCAGATGTCGAGCTGTCCTTCGTTGTCTTTTTCTTAGTCTTCTTTTTGGGAGCGTCTTCATCGTCATCGTTATCATCGTCATTATCTGAGCCTGAATCTGCAGAGACGGAAAAAGACTTTTGTTTTTGTTTGATTGAAGACTTATTTGAATAATATTTAATTAGAGTCAGGCCTTAGAGGTTTTCAATTTAAAACTCACTAGAGAGTCACTAGTGACTTACCTTTCTTCTTTTTTGGAGCACTTTTGGCTTTCTTTTTTGGCTCTTTCTCCTTTTCTTTGTCCTTGTCTGGTTCTTTATCTTTTTCTGGTTTCTTTTTCTTCACCTTCTTTCCATCTATGATGTTGATAAGGAATCAGCAGTAGGGATATATTGCAGCAGAGATAGAGATACATGAAAAATATCAGTTTTTATTGCGGGCTTTGTAGGAAATACTTAAAATATTATAGAAATATCATCTCTTTAGGGTTGCTCACTTTGGATGGCAGGACTGTCCTCATCGGATACATCTTCACTTTTCTTCGTCTTTGTTTTTTTGGGCTTGGCCTCTTTTGCATTCAGCTTGGCTTCTGTTGTGCCGTTTGTTTCTTCTTTCTTCTTTTTTGGCTTCTATGGTTTTTTCTTTAAAAGATCCAAAACAGATTAGAGGTGAGACTCGTGGAAGAAGGACAGGAGAGCAGAGAAAAGATGACAAGGGACTGGACAAAATGAAAATTGGGGGACATAAAAAAAATTATCTTGGAATATAGCAGCATTAAAATAATGACAACTTACCATTGCAAAGTCAGATGTGAATGGAAACGAGGACCAGAAAGCAAAAAAAGATTTAGAAGAATTGGATATTATTGCTCTACTATAAAATACGCAGTAACTTACAAATTTAATGCTAATTGCAATTTTATTAAAAAGAAAAATAATAAAAATACCCTAACATCAGTGCACATGATATTTACATGATATTCATAATGTAAATCTTCTGGTAAAGCTGTATGTTCAGTTGCTGGTATCAGCGTGTGTTTATGTTAAAAGCATTTTATAGAATCAAATCAGCTTTTGCTATTTTTGATAGTACAGTTTTAGAAGACCCCCCCCCCCCAAAAAAAAAAGTACTTTCAACTATTTTACGTAACTTGCTCAAGCATCGTCCTATAGACACTAAAAAATAGGTCACAATCAGAAACAAACTTCACATCACACATGTTAGACACAAGATGGCAAGTCAATGACTGAAAAAGAATTTATGAGTTAACCACCAAAGACAATATAAGGAGAGCCAGAAAATGAAATTATTGACTCTTTCTTGCTCTCTTGTCTGTTCTGTATCCAAAATAAACGTGAATATTCTTTCCAATTTGCTTGTTTTTTCTACATCACCTGCAACATGAGCTTTCATCTTGGCCGTCTAGATGCTAGCTTATGGAACCCCCCCCC
>NC_045736.1:10953254-10959054 GCF_008692095.1 Etheostoma spectabile | reverse complement strand
CACACACACACACACACACACTCACTCAATGTGTTCTTACATACATTTTTCTATATGAGTATGTTTTAATACCATAAAATGTTATGTGATAAATAAAGAGGGAACCCTGATGTATTTGTGTGAGGAGGCTGGAGACTGAAGTACAAAGCGACAGGAACGTGTCACTGACACAGCAAGTCACAGAGAAGGAGGTCAGTGTGATTGCAGTTGGTGAAGACAGGAAAGGTAATCCTATTAGATGTAGATCCTGCATCCATGGAGGTCTATTTGTGTTCTCAGACAATCCAGAACTCCGAGTTACAGCAGCACACATACTGCAATCAATTGTTGTGTTAAAGCTGTCCAATGTCATATTACCCTCCACCCAAAAGAGCATATTTGTTTTTATGTTTCTCTGTTGTACTGCTCTGCTGTGTCTGTTTTGTGGACCTAACGCATTTAAAAAAAAAAGTGTTTGTTATTTTCTGTCTTCTGTACTTTTCAAAAATCATTACATTTTCTTTTAGTGTTTTCAAATGCTTGGTTATTACCGTAATCAAAGCTAATCTTTTTAAAACAATGTACCTGAAACTGTAACAATGACCTTTATGCATTGCTTTGTAAATACTTGAAGACACATAGATGGCATAATTATTGCAATTCACTGAGAGGATTTGGATTTAATAAACACATTTGGAAAATGATGATTCACCTACAACATTGTATAACAGGAGTTGTTTATGCATATAGTAAATAGGGCTGGGTAATACATCAATTTAAAATATCAATATTGAAATATGAGACTCGATTTTGTCTTATATCGATATCGCAATATGAGACTAGATACGGTCTCAGATTTTGGATATATCGTAATATTGTAACAAGTGTTGTCTTTACCTGGTTTTACAGGCTGCATTACAGTAAAGTGATGTAATATTCTAATCTTACCAGACTGTTCTAGCTGTTATATTATTTACCTTTACACTCTAAGTCATCAAATCATTTCTAGAGATTATTTATCAAAAATCTCATTGTGTAAATAACATTTTCCTAAAGCACCAACTTGTCAAAAATACACTATTGTCGCAACATCGGCAATGAGGTATTTGTCAAGAATATTGGGATATTTGATTTCCTCTATATTGCCCAGCACTAATACTAAAAGTAAACAGAGTAGGTATTAAACAAAAAAGGGAAATTCATTAAAAAGGAATTGCTGTTGCATTTGGTTTGGAAGTCACCCCAGTAGCACTTTAAGTAGTTTGGGTAGCTGGATTACATGTCTTCAATCCCCCATGCATGCTGTTGCAGAGACATTGCTCAGCAGACGAGTGCCATAAACTTGGAAATCATCAATCTAGATGCAACATGATATCAGACATAGAGTCTGTCCAGGCTGTAGCTGCCTAGAGAGATGCTTTCCAGTTTTGAAGTCATATCTTAATATTGTCTCTGGTGGATCTTACTCTAATGACATACCTCCCATGCTGGCATTGATAAACAGAGCAGTTATCTCACATGTGGGTCAGAGGTTATTGTTTACATGATCGGTATTCTAAACGTATGTGAGTTAGATTTAAGTAACTGAAGTAGTCTACATCACTAACCAACTAAACAGGAGGCAAAATGTCTGGCAACTGTAAATATTGTTGTATGACAACAGCAAAAGTGTCATTTGGCTCATCAAAGTAACTCGTATCCCTTAGGTCTCTCTTCAAATATCATTACATGTCATCACACGTCAGAATATAGTTAGCAGTCAAGAAAATAAATCCACAAAACCAAACCCTTGTACCTTCTCTGCAGACATGGCGTGGCCTCTGACTTCCGCTCTACCACTTCTTTTTAGAGGTTAGAAAACAAAAAAGCAGACTTCTCCGTGGAGATAATGAAAGAGTGGGAAAGCCCTGTGCTCACTGAGTCTCCATCAGCAGAAAGTTGTTAATAGGATTTATGTGTAAAGCCATCTGCTCTGTAGAAACACGTCAACGGGAGAAACCAACAGCTCGGGAGGAGGGAAAAGACTTGTCTATCACGTGTGTCCACTATCCACAGACATAGAACTCATGTAGAAATTAGATTTAAATAAAAGATATACCTGAACTTGCAGCTGCGGGGCTGAAGCAGAATCCCCATCCTTTTGAATCCTGAAGCAAAAACAATTATAAATGCATGTTAGTAATTAAAAGTAGTGATACCAGTAACTTAGCTGTAATTTCGTAATTTTTTTCAATTGTCTCTTTTTGGTGCCAACTAAATATTTAATTTACTTAAAAGAGACAGTAATTTGCTATAAAGTATATGATCTGAATCCCACATCTGAATAGGGCTATAACCATATATAACCATATAACAATTATTATATTCATCATCAATTTACTTGTCAATCATTTTCATGATTAATCCATTAATCATTTGGTTCATAAAGCCCAATTTGTCATATTCATATTGTTTGTTTTGTTAGACCGACAGTCCAAAACCCAACAATATTAGTTAATTGCCCTAAAGCACAAAAAAACAGCAGATATTTACATTTGAGAAGCTGGAACCACTACATTTTGGACATATTTGCTTTAACCAATACATTGATTGTAATAAGTTAAGTTGCTGATACATTTTTTGTTGACTAATTGATAAAAAAAACAAATAGTTTTTTTTGACCTGGGTAGGTTAAAAAAAGCCTCAAATAGCATGTTCCCAGACAAAACAAATAGCTACCTACACACATATTTTTGCTGTGCAGTTATTTTCTATATTCATCTTTGGCATTCTAGTAAAACACCTTGCCAAACAAATACAAGACAATCCAGTCACCCATTCACCCATTCACCGACCCATTCACCGATCCATCCACCCATACTCCATCCATCCATCTATCCTCATCTTCTGTTTACCATAACTCAGTGGACTCTGTGGTACAAAGTGTCATTCTTACATTAACAAGGTGGACCTGGAAGTAGGCCTCCAGTAAAGCTTTCCATTGACACATGTTGGTTTAGCACCACTTGGCCCGTACCAGTGGAAAGTGTGTGCGGTAAAGCATAAATAAAGATTAAGAAAACCACAAGACCTCAGTGGGATTAATGGAAGACACGATAAGCATATCCAAATCTTGGATGAACGCATATGAAAAATCCTTTGATTACACACTCATTGGCAAAGTTCTGTATTGTTGTGTGGTAACGTTGGCATACCTGTTCTGTGTCCAGGCCTCTTTCACTTTGTGATTGTGGAAGGGCATGGCTGAAAACATGACAAAGAGAGTGTATTGACCAAAGGATATCCAATGCAAATCACTACATTTAAACATGTATTAGTATGAATTTGAAAACATGCATTAATACAATGTCTCACCAAGTATGTTGTGGTTTTTCTAGACAGCAGTGTGATTGTCTCCATCCATCTCCGCTTGTGAATGCCCACCGGGCTCATGACCCGAGTTCTAAGAGGATTTTTGTGAACAAAGCAACAGGGTTCCCCCCATCGACTACCACACAGTCAGGATGCCCGACCCTTCAACTGGGATTACTCTAATCAGCTACTCACCATCTGTGAGCATTTTTACGGAGGTCCCCCAAGAAACAGCTTGTGTGCAAATTCGCTTTACTGGGGGAAAGTAAAACAGCTTTAGATTAAACAAAACAGATTTTAATTCAGGTGCTTTTAACCAAAACAGGATAGAAGTGCACAATCGTCCAGAGCCTTGGAATTAGAGAGGGTGAAGAAAAGTGAAAAGGAAAGGCTCTCTTCACTTTGACAGCTACATGTACGATGCCTTATTATCGTTTGCTCCAACGGAACAGCTCAGCGTGAATGTGAAACAGGATCATGTTAAAAAAAAATGTCATGTGACATTCCCTAAATAAATAAGGATAAAAAGGTGTTAATAGTGTATGAAATGTGTGATTTTCCCAGTCCACCACCAGATGCTGCTGTACCCCAAGAGAGAAAAAAAAAAAGTAAGAAGCAGCTGTGAGGCACCAGAGGGCACCATGGCGGTACTGTTACTTGCATATTTCCAAAAATGACTGACTAAACCTCAGTGGTAATATTCTTGAGAAAAAGAAGTTCAAAAAGTAAAATTATTTGTTGTAAAAGTGGTTTTCTACAACCTCAACCCTATCTCAGTCCTGCCTGGTCGCAGTCTCAGGGCTGACAAGAGGAGATGGGAGGAGAGTAATCACAGCTCAAGTGAACAATAACACACGTGATAGGAAATAAAGAAGGAAAAGTAATGTGTGGTGTAGTTTTATAAGGCCAGGGCCTTTGTCTCTCCGCATCACCGTGCTGCTCACGCTGTCCAGTCTGCTGACTGTTGAAAAGGGTCTAGACTAATGGCTTTGCTGGCATTTCTGCAAACGCTTGACAGTAACATGGCAGTTGGCAGGCGGCCTAAGGAAGGCCAACGACCTCAAGGGAGCAGCGGAGAAGCCATCAAGATCTTAAAGAGACAGAATCCACAGTGTGTTTCTCACCGTACACTGTGTTTTCAATCCATTTTCATGTCAGTTGTGTTTTATTGCTGCGAGCAAGATGGTAAACATCGCTGAAGCAACATGAAGCAGCAGGAGTATACCAGAGAGGCCGTTAAACCAGCTCTTACCATACCAACAACTGTAACAACAAGCCTGAATGAAATGAAAACACATGAATCAAAGTTATGGTGAAAAGGGGACCATTCAAAGCACTTGTACAAACACTAAGCCAGAAAGAATTATGTTACATACATAGAGGTAGAGCTTCCAGTGGCAGTGACCTGTGTTTGAGGAGGGGGTATGATGATATTTTAGTTCACCCACAGGTTGAGTGCTGAAATGGCACGTTGTTGAGTATGTGAACCCGGTAGCACTGTAAACCTGGGTAAATCATCAACTTAGAGAACGCCTGCATCTCAGGAAGGACAAACAATGAAGACAAAACAGGAAAATCAGGGTGAAATGGGTCTATCCCCGACGGAGGGATTGTTCGAGGAAGGTGGAGGGGTACAAAAGAAGACAATAGCAGGAGGTGTCATCCATTCAACATAAATGGGAAGATGCTATTTTTTTTGCAAAATAGTCTCCTGGGTTGTAAATAAATTGAAAGTCACAATCTCACAAAGTTGATTTAACAGTATTCTTTTATCCAAAATGTAATACTACTAGGGGTGTGATGAGACACCCAGCTCACGAGACGAGACAGGAGATTAGGTTGATGAGACTGGAACGAGATTTTAACAGTACTAGAAAAAAATCCAAGGTGGCCTCTAGCTCACCCAGTAAGAGTGTTCGCCCCATGTTGGCTGAGTCCCACAGCGGCCTGGGTTTGAATCCGACCTACGGCCCTTTGCTGCGTGTCATCCCCCATCTCTCTACCCCTTTCATGTCTATCCACTGTCACTTTAATAAAGGGAAAAGCCCCAAAAAATAATCTTAAAAAAAATCCTTTAAAAGTCACTAAATGAAAACTGAGGACTGAATGGTTTTGCTGTAAACTCAAATTTCCTGTTACACTGTTACTTATTCCATTTGTGTGGTGGAGAGTGAGAGTCTCCTCACTCAGAGAACCAAGGTAACAACGCGACCAAGCGTTTTCTGACAGTAGTTGACACCAAATGTTTTTGTAGGCCTACTTGAACAGAAGTTTCACATTGATTCATCCTGCTGCCTGAAAGGCACTAGGATTAAGCAATGGTTGTGGTTAGGGTTAAGGTTAGGGTTAGGAACCTTGAAGTCAACTGTCACTGCATTGCCTGGAAGGAGATGTTGAGGGCTTAGAACACCATTGAGCTTCACTATGCTAATATATATATATATATATATATATATATATATATATATAT
>NC_045736.1:10952007-10953244 GCF_008692095.1 Etheostoma spectabile | reverse complement strand
TATATATATATATATATATATATATATATATATATATATATAAGCAGGCTCTAAACTGGATGGTCCCAGTGGAGAAACATTGTCAGACACTGGTGCCAGACTATTGAGACTAACTTCATCCTCAAAAGTACACTAATAAAGATGCATAATAATGTTCGAGTAATGCACTGCGCATATGCACACTGTCCCGCACATGAACACATGCTATCAAGTGTGAATGATGAGCTGCATACGTGCACATTGATAATCTGAAGACGGTAATGGACTAATTAATGCAGAGTTTATTGTATCGAACAGCTGGAGGATTGTCAGCATCATGCATGTACAGTATGCTGCTTGCTGTACATTCCAAAGAGAACTGTGTTTTTATAACCTTTGAGAAGGAGCACTTGATTCTCGTAACTATTAACTCTGACAGTAGGATGTGTGATCTTTACACACTTCCCACTGCGTGGATGTAGCTGTGTGAAAGGTCAGTGTGTTCCTGAAGTACATGCAACTTTGCACAGCTTTTAGTTTAGCAGGAAACCAAGAAGAAAGTCTATCTCACTTTAATTTCAGTTTAGTTAGTTTAGTTTCAAGTTTAGATGTTTGATAAAAAATAAGGTTTTGTACTGTCATTTTTAATAACTTTTGGGCACACCAAGGTAGGAAAAACATTTGTGTTGGCAAATGTTAATTCACACGGATATCCTTCCTGCTCGCCCCTGGCAAGACAAAGTGCTCAGATAACTGTCCTCCATACGTGACACCTGCACAGAGAGGCTTTACAATAAAGCAAGCACACTATAAGAGGAGAGCTTACCCTTTGAATGGGAAAATAACACTAGAGAAAGCTAAACTACTGTGTTTGAAACCATTGGTTTTGGGAACATAAGCCTACTAGTGCACTATCTATCATTGAGTGCATTATTCTTTTCAGTGTAAATCTTGCAGGACAACACATTTTAAAAGAAATAAAAAAGCAGACTGAACTGTAACACAAGCAGTGCTGAGCTTTGTGAGAGCTTGACACACATCTGAAATGGCGGGCAAAGTATCCAGGAAATAGTACCGTAGCTTGCATTTCCTATTTTCCAGAGTGTCCACACTGCCGTGGATCCCCAACAAACGCCTCAATGACTGAGCTGGCACGAGGTGGCATTACCCTGAGAGCAGAGAACAAAAGTCCTGGGAGAGGTTACTGCCCCGAGTCCCAGGGAGAGAGAGAGAAAGAGAGAAAGAGAGAGAGAGAAAG
>NC_045736.1:10944976-10951997 GCF_008692095.1 Etheostoma spectabile | reverse complement strand
AGAGAGAGAGAGAGAGAGAGAGAGAGAGAGAGAGAGAGGGTGGCGGGAGAGAGAGTGCAAAGAGCCACAAAGAGCAAAGAGCTCCCCTCAAAGACTTGTCACCTCCGTTTTCTGAACCAGGCAGTGCTCTTTTGAAACAGTGCCAATGGAGGTTGGCCCAAACCCTTGCAGCTGAAACTTTTACAAGCTCAGTGTTCGCAGGGAGGAAAGAAAAAGACAGAGAGTTAACAGTTATTTGCAGCTCCCTTCCTCTCTTTATCTTCAACTGAGATGTTAGAACAATGATTCATGCTTGCTTTTTTTATCACATTTAAACTACAAATCCTTCAAGAACATGTACAGATATGTTTTGGAAAGAAGACTGCGTGAGAATAGAAAGGATTGAAAGCTTAACTGTATTATATTGAAAGTATATTTGGACATAATTGCTTTCAAAAAAAAAAAAGTCACGAGTCAGTGACGTCGGACAGGAAGCTGTCTTGGATACTGCCTGAGGAAATATACTAATGAGGGTGAAATGAAATGAAAGCGCTGTGCTTTATTCAGGACTCGCACATTGGATTTTTTTGGGGGGCGTTTTTCTTGAATTTCTCGGTGATGGTGCACGCCAAACTTTTATCTTTGGATAGGCTTGTTCCCAGAGACTGACCCTTTCCTTGCCCTTATTTTCACTTCAGAGCTCCATGACACAGTTTCTTACTTGAGGATGTGTTGTGGTAAACATCCCAGACCACTCGTTTGGTCTGTTACACTGGTTTCCATCAACAACTAGAATCAAATTAAATCAGAGCCTCAGTGGTTACCGTTGTTTTCTATCGACTGCAAAAAAAAATCCGATCAAAAACACAGGCAGGTGCAGAACAACTAAAGACCTCCGGAGTGACTACTGAAAATGGGAACTATGAGGCATGTACTACCTGGGAATCATGCCAACTGCTGACAAAAGACTACACTGCACGGTTCTGAGAAAAGCCTTTAACTCATATGCTCTGAAATGCTTCAGGAATATCTGGCAATGAGTTCTTTGGCCAACTGTAGATACATGTGTCAAACCTTTTGGTTGTTGTTACAAGACAGCATGTAAGTACTCACTTCTGATTTTCTTTACCCAAGCTTATTTCTCTGTCTGTCTGTTTCTTTCCCGCACCTACCAGCCCCTAATCTTACTGTCAAGTGAAACTCAAGCTTACTTTTATGCATATTTCGGACGGATTTCAGATCTTTAACAGGACCGTGTAAGCACAATTTGGTGACTTCATGATTTCTTTTCCTGCCTTCCTTTCGCCCTTGTTGTCTCTCCCTCTTGGCAGTGGGGCAAAAGTGGGCAGGGAGAGAGGAGGGCATGGCCCAGAAACTGCTCTCAAGCCCCAGCCCCTGTTCAAGTTGGGTTGCTTCCTGGTACACTACTCAGCCTTTCCCTCGTCTTGCAGGAGAAAGAGAGGGATGTGGAAATGCATTCTTGTCTCCTTTCTAACCCGCCCTTTTTATTTTTTTTCGCCGCCACCATGGCCCTAATTTTCTGCGGGTGAACACTAGCCTGACCTGTACAAAAAACTCACCTCAAGGTATTTCTCATTTTTGATTCTGTTTCTGTTTCGGCCTTGATATTCCTCTTTGTCCTGAGGTCTCCCTTTATTCGTTTCTTTTGCACTTTTACACTACTTTTACGTCACCTTTCACACTGTACACGTGTCTGCTTTGCTTGCACCGAACACAACGACTAAATCTCCAGCGTTTCTGTTCAATCGAGACACACCGGATCTAGTCGAATAAATGATGGCGTTTCTTGGGTTAAACGCATTAAGAAATAATGACCAAAGCATTTATTTCTAGTTACTGTAATGAGCGGTCTGTTTACAAAGCATGTACGATAAAACACATGCCCTCAGTAAAAAGAAATGTTAATGGTTGTGTTACTGCCTCTTAAAGTACAAGACTAGTAAAAAGAACAACATTTAAGTACAGTTTACTGCAATTCGGAGCCTAAAGACACCACATCTCCTGTGGCTCGAACAAACAAAATTCTCCCCATCAAAAGTGATAATTACCTCTAAGTTTCAAACAGGAAATTCTAGATAAAAGGCATTTTTTGCTTTTTAATTAAACATTTTGGTTTGTGTGTTGCAGGGTTGTTATGAGGATGTGATGTATCTGTACCAGAGGCAATACAAAATATCCTTCATCTGTATTGTGGTTACTGTTCGCCATTTATTTGACCACAAAATGAAAAAGCATCTGACACGGGTGGAATAAGCATCTTGAAAAATACAGTGTGTGGTTTGTATATGGCAAACTGCAAATCGTATCATTTTCTGAAGTGTTCTTAAACGCTGCAGTTTGATAGACCTGTTCACAAACCAGTATGAACCAGATCCCTCTGTTGCAAGCATTGTTCTATACATGAAGGGGCTTGCATTGTAAGATCGGAAGCTTCAGGTAGGTTTAGGTTAGTTTTTCAACCACAAGACGCACGAAAGATGTAAAAAAAAAGTTATTAAAATTAGGGAACATTTGCATAAATGTTTTATTTTACCACTTACACTCCTATATGGACCAGACTTATTGCGAACCGACAGCGTAAACATTTTCGCACATGCTACTTGGTGTAGGCTTTGTGTGGTTTGGTTTGCACACAGCCGAGTCAGCGTTTGGGTTTGAGTGTGTGATAACAACAGATTATGGCATACTGTACTGTACAGAAAGGGTGAATGAAGGAAAAAAAGAAGGAAAGATTGCCAGCAAGAGAGAAAATAACGTATTTCCTCCTCCCCCCCCAGTTCTCCTCAGATGACCTTGCTTGATGACATGTTGTTCAGAAAGCCATATCCTCCGCTATTTGCGTTTCTCTCCTCCCCTTGGTCAGAGTGACTCTGTGGTTACCAGGATCAAAGTCTCTTTTTTTGGAGGTTGCTTTTATCAGGTCACACTGCATATACACATTCAGCTTTTCCTGTTTGCAAGCCAAACAGATTCATTGGCCATAAACAGCATTTGATCTGATTCTTCTGACTACGGACGTTTTACACTTTAAACCATTCTAGTTTTGAGCAAAAGCCATAAGAGCATTTGTTTTAGTGTATGTAATATTGGATTTGCAGGTTTCCTTTGACAAGATAGAGCCATGTATGACAATAGCTCACTGACCAATTGTATTGACACCAACTAAATAACTTTGGATACAGCAAACCGCAAAAAGTTCTTGCAAAGACTTTTTTTCACTCTAGTCTCTTGAGAATGTCGTTGTGTGTAAAGGTCCATCTGTTGTACTTCTCTGAGTGGTGAATACAGCAGAATGTGGATATGATATGCAGGCCCAGAGACAGGAAACAAAACAAACACCAGAAACAACAGTCTTCTAGCCTCATCCTCACTCTAATAAAACACCATGCAATAAAACAAAAACACAATAAAGCACAGCGTATGATATGAAACATTTAAAAAGTAGATAGTAGCATTGCTCTTCGGATACATTGCACTTAGATTATAATACACTGAAGGTATTAACATAATTATAATAGTTGTTTAAATGAGAAAAAAAATTGATCACAAAAGAACCCAATTATAATAATTAATCATAATATGGGTAACAATGAAGATATGATGCTGAAAGTAATTATAGTAGGACAGACAACACAACTACTGGTCCCAAACACCAACAGAAGATAACGTGGCATATTAAGTACCATATTTAATAGACCTGTGTTTTAGCTAATACTTTAATGGTTTCTGAGTTACTATGTGCCAAATCATTTAGATGGGGAATTTTTTTTTTGGCATACATTTTTGTAAAACATTTTAGTATTACTTATTCAATCTGCATGACACTCGTTACATAAAAAAATATATTTATAATGTAATGTAATGAACGCTTGCCCCCCGTGGTGTAGGGGTACTTACTACTAATTTTGTACATTTCCCTTTATTCAACTAGCATTAGGTCTCAGACGTGGCAGCAGTGCGTTGTCTTAGAAAAATGGCATGGCAACTCGGACGGCTCACGAGGCTAAAATCGGAGGCCCTAAAACCAAAGCCAATTCATCTAATGACATCCTGTAGGGGGCCATTTCCTCCCAATTAGGACCAGATATTAAATTGTGTGTAGTCCAGTGGCTCTGGGCCCGGGGTCTGGACCCCCACAAGGGGTTGTGAGATTAATCCAAGGGGTCACAAGATGATTACTGCGATAGGAAAATAAATTGTGTTTATTTTTCTAACTTGAATCCTTGGTACCTTCTTGTGAATTACTGCATAGTTTTTCCTCTTCAGGTATGTGAAAATGATTCAAAATTAAGCAAATACAATCTGCTGCTCACAACCATAGACTGTATATATATATATATACATATATTGATAATATTATAACGGTTCATGCTCACAACTCAGCTCCTCGTCACAGGTTGCACAATCTTGTAATCCATCAGCTATATCGCTCCGACAATGATTTAGCCAATATTTCTGGGGTTTTGGTGTAGTCTTCAGATTTCCGGATAGTAGGTCCGATTAGCAACCTAAAATGCAAGCATGGAGCATAAACTGCATATAAACGCAGATAAAAACTTTAAAGAGGCTAATAAATAATTAAATTTGTTTACGTGCATGCAACCACAGTCTGCTCAAACGTGATAGGTCGGATTACAAATGGAAACCAGAATGCTTTCCATATGCAACAGTAAAGAAAGAACTTTAAATTGACATTGTAGGGGCTGAGTGGGTGTGGTATCATTCTAAGTTCCCTTTAGTACATGAAATATGTATAAAAAAAGATAGTGAACATACGTATACTAACTGATTCAACTGTTGAAACATCTGACTAATACCAAAAATATCCTCCTGTTCTGATGCTCAATTGAAACTACAATTTGTCTAAATAAAGACTGATAGATGGAGCTAAACTCAACGTCAACTTCATCTTTATGCAGCCGGATATAGATACAGGACAATAAAACACAAAAGAAAGCCTACACAGGCACTGAATGCTGTGGAATCTGGGCAGATAACAGTGGACCAAGGTTAGTCTTCCCATCATATTAAAATTCTGAATTTTGTTTCTCAAACAGGATGCATCAGAGTTGATGAGATTCAACTGAAACCTTAAGCTCATTCAAAACACGACCACTTGTCCTACATATGGACAGAGTCAGCCTATGGAACAATGGACCTTTGTCTAGATGTGTGAACACCTAGCTCACATTGCACTGAGCATCTGGCAGTAAGCTACGCCACCATACCTTATTGTGTGGTATCATAGTCCCTGTCTGACATGGCATACTCTCATTGCTTGGCTGCCAATACTCTCCTCCCCCCACTCAGTGGTGGGTTCTGCCATGCTGCATCCACGACATCACCCCTTTTTTTGTCTCATTGAGATTCAGCTTGGCACGGAGACAATGCCCATTTCTTGGCATCAAATATTGGGGAGAGCTGACAAGAGAACCAACCTGTCTTTTCCCTCACAGTCGTCCCCCGTATTCCGCCGATCATCATGGACCAAAGCCGACTTGTAACGGGTATTGTACTGGATATTTTTTTGCGCCTTTCTCTACTAAATTCTCAATTTGTTTGGCACCTGGGCATATGACAGCATGGATATCTTCAATAAGTTGAACGTTTGCCACTCTGAGACGAGCTGCTCTATCTGAGGCAACAGTGAATGACGGTGTCAGCGATATGTTGATTGGCCCGCTGATTGTTCTGAGGGAGTCTCAGATGAAGGTCATGGATTTATAACACTATTCCTTCGTTATACTCTGCAACAGAGCAGCCATTTTCCTATCATCAGCAGCTTGGGGATAGACTGTGAAAGTCAAACCATCACTTCAGTGTGAAAAAAAAAGAAAAAGGAAAGCATTTGCCGACCCACTCACCCACATGGACTCGTATTGAAGGTACTAATAGGAGTTTTCTTCTAGCTCAGCTTTGGTTAAAATACACAATCAGCCACAAGATATTTGGAAACAATCAAGGTAAGAAAGACTAAAAAAGTATAACTGTTCGCAGGCCTCACTGGCCTGTGGTTGAGAGATGTATTCCTCTTGGGAATCATAACTTCTGTCTTAAGGTAGCATTTTGGCTATCTTTAAATTAACTGAGGCAGAAGAACGGTTGTTTGAATCAGACTGCTGATAATTTAATGAATCAATGTGAACACATCATTTGTATGTGTTTTGACTGTTGTAATACAGTTTGTATTACTTTAGATGGATAAGCAGGTATTTATTCTAACAAATAACTATTTTAGAAGATACCAGTGTTTCACCAGAGAACCATACAGTAATGGCCCATCACCACAACTCATTTTGTTTGTAGTTCACACAACTTTTCTTCTATAAAAAGTTGAATCCACTCCTGTTTTCGCTCCATCCCTTCAGCGTTGACCAGCCGGTTAGAAGAGTTTGATACCATGTAATACCGCCTTTACTGTCTAATTAATTCAACATATCAATTAAGGCCTCCCACTCTCTGATGCCCTTGTGCCTTTTCATTCTGCCTCAATGAGCATGCCCTGGCACCACAGCCACACAGCCTGCCAAAACATTTCAATCACTGTCGGCATTAATTAGGCCAAAGAGGAATTCAGAATGTAATTAACTGCCCAGCCGCTTTTCAGCGTCTATGGTTCACATGCTAATTTATGCAAAGTGTCCGAGCCTTTGCATGAGTTGACCATCGTTGTCTACCATAACAGTGTCTGGGCTTGGGAAGCTCAGCCAAAGTATTGCTCTGCCGGGTCCCAGACAGCTCTGCCCAGCTTGTGTCCCAGACTCTGGCACAGTAAACAGACTCTCTTTTCAATGGACTTGAAGTGGCTTTCACACTGAGCAAAAAGGGCAGTGCTGCATTCTGAAGTCAAACATTCAGCTCCTCCATTAAAACAACTCAAGCTGAAACGAAAATCACTTGCAGGATTTCTTGGCATGCATTTCCGAAACAGCAACAATCAACTCTCTGAAATAATAGTATTCCTCAGGCCAGTCTCAACATCACCTTTACCATTATTGGGGGGGGGGGGGGGGGGGGGGGG
>NC_045736.1:10942779-10944966 GCF_008692095.1 Etheostoma spectabile | reverse complement strand
GAGAGAGAATAAACAGTCTATCTTATGGAAAAAGGATTGGAAAGAGGAAGCAGAAGTTAACAGGTTGCACCGCAGATGTTTGGTACGGGTGCCAAACGACTCCCTAAGATGGCCGACGTACTGCCATTTTCCGTTTTTCTCCAAGTGCTTTCTGGTTGTAGAGACAGAAGGAACTGAAATGAGGGCAAATTTGCTTGAACTGAGCTATTTTTTTTCTGTTTTGTAAGAAAGCTGGAAGGACTTTTGAAAAGGTTTTAGACTAAAATTGGTATTAATTCCTGGCACAGCTGCCCTTTATTATAATCCAATTTCCCTAAAAAGTGAGCTCTTTGGGTTAACAGAAGTGGATTTTGTCTTTAATGTGCAGGTCATTAAGAATGTACGATGTCTTTTGCAAATTTCCACTGTACACAAATGTGTGGCATGTCCACCACCTGTTGTTCTCAAACACTGACCAAATGCATTTGCGCAGAGCAATGCAAGTGGTTAGACACTGAATGACACAGACAGAAAACACAGTAGCACTGTCAGGCTGGCTGCAAGTCTGGTGAAACTTGATTTTACAACTCTACAGTGGTGGTGAGTCCAGAGATCAAATTGCTCCTGGAAGGTAATTCCTGATAAAACTGTTACCAGACTACCTCGTTCCATGGTTCCATGGTCATTTGAATAATTTTTTACATCTGTTGTTTATTTAATTATTGTAAGTTTGTATGTGTGCATGTTTTAACTAGTATTGTGGATGCAACAGCAGGAGCTTACTGCTAAATAAATTAGAATACATGACAGTTACAGGAAAAAAAATTCAGTCTTATGTTTTCTGTAAAGCGCTGCTACTAAACATCTGAAATGACATATTTAAACACATCTATCTTGACTTCTTCACATACTGTGTGTTCTGTAATATTTTGTAACCTTTGTGGCCCCAAGTGGATCTTAAATCTCACTCATTCTCTTTTTATTTTTGTCTCGCAGTTTGACCGACAATCTTCCACTGCTTCCTACAAAAGTATCTGTCCTTGAGGCTGAGGTAGTAGATTGAATAGTTGTGGGGTTTGTGTCCTCCCTCTGAGATAACTATACAATCTACTGTCTTTCCTAAGGAGACAGGTTGATCTACTGTGAAACCGAAACCTACATGGGAGGCTCCATGGATAAGGAACTCAGCCTGATGGAATTTAAGAGATAACCCATCCTCCACCTCAGAGGAGAAGCGTGCAGACACAAATAAATTAACCAGACACAGTGATGGAACTGGTCCATTCTAACATGTACTGAAGTTGATACATATTGAGGAGTCTTGTTTTTAAGGATATTGGTGCCTGAAGTTGAGCCTAGCAAGGTGAGGTAGTAGGTTGTATAGTTTGTGGGATAGAGTAAATCCTACTCAGGTGATAACTATACAGTCTGTTACCTTCCTTGAGAGGTAGCCTACAATGAGTGCTAGGAATGAAGCTCTTTCACCCTGAGAGGCAAAGGAGCCACTCTGATACCATCTTGTGGCCAAAGACTATCATCACTCGGGAAATTAAGCTTTGGGAACTGTACTGCAGAAGCTCTCAATCTGTCTCCAGCCAAGGACCCCTTGGAAGATAGAGAATATACTGGGGACCCCCTTAATGTGTGTCCCTTGGCATAATTTGCCATAGCTTTTTAGTTTTTGTTTTTTATACTTCTAAAGTTTTTGTTTCATGTTATATGATATAACAAGACATAAGAGATGTATTAGATATTAGACATGTTTCAAAATATATCATAAAACATATTTGCAGTTTCTGAGTCAAAGATTTTTTAGATTAGAAAGTAATCAATGAAATGATTGAGATTTAAAAAATTAGATTATTTGGTAGTTAGTTAAATAAGTATAATACATTTTTATATCATGATAATTTAAAGGACTTAATCTAGAAACCTTTCAAGGACTCCCTTGCGGAGTGCCACGGACCACACTTTGAAAATTACTGTCTTAGGCTCACACTGTAGGGAAAAATGGCTTTAATCTGTGTTTTTTTTTTTTGTTGCTTAATATGTGAATCACTCTGGAACAGTGTCTAAAAAGTTAGTTATTAAGATGTATGGTCTTGTAAAAGTCAGTAACTTACAAACTTGCAGCAATTTATTTCTAATTTAGGCCTTTTTTGCCATTGGACAGCTTAAACTTGAAAGGGGAGAGAGGGGGGGGGGGGG
>NC_045736.1:10935861-10942769 GCF_008692095.1 Etheostoma spectabile | reverse complement strand
TAATGACATGCAGCAAAGGGCCACAGGTCAGAGTGGAACCCACGGGTGCTGTGTTGAAGAGTGAACCTCTATAAATGGGTGCCCGCTCCACCAGGTGAGCTACCCAGGCGCCCCTAAAAGATAGATCTGTCAAACATGCCACAGTTAAAGTCTGAACGTGCAACAAATAGGAAAGGAGACAGGGTGGTATATGGTTTTGAAAATAAAATCACATATTATCATATCACATTTATCTGCATGAAGAGCTAAGTGTACCATTGTAGATTGAAGACATAAGTCATGATATATTTAGTCAAGATTCTGCTGGCTCGTAAGTATAAATAAACTGTTTACAGCATGCAGAAAGGAACTGCTCATTAAAAGATTGCATTAACATTAAATACGTTTATTTTTTACTTCAAAGGTGTGGGGTATGTACAAAACAAAATGCCTGTATAGTAAGGAAATTTAAAAAAAAATCTCACAAAACTGTCACACAACTAACCACAAGCCTGTACACATAAGTAATTCCACTTCATTTCTGAAATAAGAACTTAAGACAAGCATAAACACAAAACCTAAAAGCACAATACTCCTATGTTCGCTGCAAATACCTTGTTTTGATACAGCACTTTATACAAAAATAATGTAGTAAAAACAATTCAAAATTCAGCAGGCAGAAAGTAACTGCCAACAGATATCATTGTACAGTTTGTATTTAAGAGGTATTGAAGAAGAAGTGAGTGGGGAGGGACACTCTTAATCCCGGTAATGTATGTATCTGTTGAGCCAGTTCTTGCTTGTTAAAAATACATCAACTTTAGAAAACTGATACAAAAAAAACATCTGTACAGTATATTATTTATGTTTTTTGTTAGCTATGGTAGTACAAATGGTAGTTGGTCACGTATTGTTCATATTCCATATTGTAGTCAACACATTGATCCAAAAAAGTATAAATATCTGTGTAACCTAATGCTATCCAATACAACAGTTCTGCAATGAATGCTTCCTTTGTGATGCTTGTAAGGTGTGAATGTTGTTTAGACTAGCTGACTCTACTTTTGGGTAATTCTTGTGGCTGTGTTTTGTGGTGTTGTTGTGTTAGACTGCACTCTTTTGAAATGTTTAGTTTTTTTTCTACTTCCTTTTCAATGGGGGAAGGCCTATTTTTATAGTTTTTCTATGCTATCCAATCCTTTACAAACGGATTGGAAACTACAGATTCAAATAAATTACCATACATCTAACACCGGTCTAATATGGCCTGAAGAGTTCTCTCACAGGACTGTTCAATTGTACATTGTACATGGGTTTCTATGTTTCTAGTCGGGTGTACACGGCTACATGCCATAAAATGAATGTTCCCAACTTAATGACGACCACAACGATAATGCCTGAGATATCTGAATTTATCTTTCTAGGGTCATTAAAGTCCAATTCTTATTCAAAGATAGTGAAGGTAATTTCCAACACAGTGTGTGCTTTCTGTGAAATACAACAGAAGCACAACAAGTGATATGAAACTAAAGCTTTTAACAGTGGAAGTTGCCATTTCCTTCTGCAAGAAAGTCCACATCCACATCTTTACCCACATACAAGTCACACAAACACAAACAGACTCCTGAACATAGAGATATTTCCGTGCAATTGGCTAGATATCTTCTATCTATCAATACACAGAACATCATCCTCATCCTTTAAAAGGTAGCTTTTGGATTTCAATCATTTCAAACTTCACATACTGTAACTGACTTTCTTACCTTTTCCCACAATGTTAATGTGTTGGACCAATGTTTAATTATGTTGAACAGTCAACAGTCAATCAAACCTGCTCCTTAAAAACAAGGAAGCAAACAAACAAAATCCTTCACTCTTTGTTGGCCCCACTGCTGAGATTGTTGTCTGTTGACTGGCTTGTCTGAGAGCCTTGATTTTCATCTCCACATGAAATATACCGTCTCCAGAGCTTCAGGTACGCTGTCTTGATCTTGTGTATTTTGAACGCATACACAACTGGGTTTACAGCTGAGTTAGCATGAGAAAGCAGAATGCCAATATAGAGAGCTTGTACTGGTACATAATCTCGCCCACCAAAATAAAACATGCAGTTCGTTATGTGGAGAGGGAGCCAGGACAACGCAAACAGAGCCAAGACCAGAGACAGAGATCCTGCCAGCTGTTTTTCTTTCTTTAGGTAGAGCTGCGACTGTGTCTGGGCACCGTTGCCTGGTTTCCCTCGAAGGTTTCCTCGGATTGTCCAGAAAATATATGCGTACAATACAGTCATCACCAACAGAGGTAGCAGGGTGCAAAGAAAGAAGTTGAAGTAAACCAAGTATGACAAGGGGATCACATCCATAAACTTGCAGACAATAGTAGAGTTGACGGACTTAGACCAGGTTTCATGGTTGTACCATCCAAGCATCGGAGCAAAGCTCAGTGGTATTCCAACAAGCCAACATGCTGCTACTACAAGCCAAGAATGTGTCGGTGTTACAGTCCTTTTGTACCTAAACAGAAAAACACTAATTATTGATATGTCCAATTATATGTAGTTAAAATGCACAGTATAGAACCATCATTAGCTCATTGTAGGGATGTACAGTGCAAGTCATGCAAAAGGGCCAGAGAAGAGTGTGAGATGAAATGGAGAAAAAGTCCTACCTGAGAGGTAAAAACACCCGGAGGAAGCGGTCCACTGCAATAGCCGCAAGAGACAAAACTGAGACTAGGGTCAACAGGATGACCACACAGCTGATAAAGACACAGCCGTAGAAAGAAGTGTTCACACGTCCATCCACCAACACCGCCAGCGGTATGGCCACACAGCCAACCAATAAGTCAGCCACAGCCAGACAGACAATAAGGCAGAAGGTAGGCTGCTGAATGCTTTTACTGGTCCACAACGCCAAAATAACCAACATGTTACCAAGACAGCAGCTAACAGCAATGAGCACTTCCAACAACGTGTAGATAACTTCTCCCACAGCCATTGTGCTTTCCTTCTGCTTTATGTTTGGTGGTTAATGATGTAGAGCGTCTGCTTATGAGTCTGAGCCTAATTGTGCTGTGCTGTTCAATTTATCATTCATCTCGGTCTTGTGAAACCTTTGAGGAAGTCTTTGGCGACTTACTTTTTTTTAAAAAGTTGTTACGACACTAAGATACTTTCGCTGCACGCTATGTGGATTTTTGCAGGCTCATGTATTAGGATTGTAGCATTTAACTTGTAATGTTGGGCCGTGTCTGTTAAAAATATGTATGTTTGCTGTTGCAGCATAGAATACAATAGAATAGAACAGAACAGAATAGGTTTTGTTGTCATTGGACAGCAGCTGTCCCACAAAATCTTTCCACAACTCACCCGCAGTGGTACACAAATAAACTGACAGTAGGCCTACCCTTAAAAAGGCAAAAGACACCGAATAAACACATACATGTAGTAAATATAGTGACTTCAATGTTAAAAATCAGCAAATGTGCAGCATCATTTGTATTTGTATTAGCAGAAAGACCGCTATCATGTGAATGACAAAAAAGTCTCTGATAAGAGCCCTCATGTTATTTGTGTCAGGAGGAAATTACTCATTTCTTGAGCACAGGTCATCTTAGCTGCATTCTGCACTAAACATCTTAGTTTTGGTACATTGACTGGCATTGGGCTGCAGTTGTCTATCACGCTGCTTTTCCCAGTCAGTTACAGCCAATCCCAGACATAACATATCATATTTGTATCAATATGACATTTAGATTGATTTATTAGAAGCATTAGATACAATCTCTGAGAAAAAGCTCCCGCTTCTCAGCATGATTCTAATCTAAAATTTAAACATGCTCGTTTTTTTCTCTCTCACATATGTGGTGGGTTGTCTTTGTGGTGGTGGTGGTTGTGGTTAGGGCTGTGCATGTGCACTTCCGCTCCTCCTAAAAGGCTAAACTCACTTAGCCAACATTTGTATATATTATTTATTTTAAAGGGAATTCAAAAATGAGAAAACGATAGAGGGAAATTTCACAGTTGAAGGTATTTTCACTGTTTTTCACTGAGGTTCAATATGCAACATCTTTTGCAAAAGTCAATTAGTGTTCATGTTAAATAATCATGATTTCAATACTGACCAAAAAAATTGTGATTATGATTTTTTTCTCTCCATAAATAAGCAGCCCTAGTTGTGGTATGTATGTGTCATCAAATGACACACAAATAAGTTACATAAATAAATGTTACTGACCAGGGTCATTGCTCCAATTTATGGTAAAAATGTCTTTTATTTTTTTTAAAGGAAAATGCAAGATTCAGGCAGCAGGTGACATTCTATATATGAAAATATGAAGGTAACATAATGCAGTAAGGTTCTCAGCCATTTTGTATTGGCTTCAAATATTTGTTCTCCTATAGATCAACTTCTCGTTTAATGTTATCCTTGCTGAGCCAACACACATGCAGGCATGATTTACTCTTCCCTTCTATTTTGTCTTTTGTTTGGGAGAAGCAATCTCAGTAAATGTCCATTTTCACATCAATGATACGTTATTTCATTTTAATTAATTAATTTCAAAATGAATCCCACCTACAGTATGTGTGTTCTCAGAAAAGTTGAGAATAATATAAAGTAAGTAATATTAGGAGATATTGTTTAATATTAGGAGAATAAAGTGGCAATTTAATAACCTCATTAAACCCACCAGGTCACCAGCGCCCTGGTTATGGTAGCCCATCTGTGTTTCACATTGAACATTAAAACACAAAAATTCAGAACTTAGACAGTATGGACCCGCAACATTGTTCAATTGGCTACATTCTCAGCAATTAAATCGCCATAAGCACCAAGACAGGATTGGTAAACTTGATGCTCATCCATGAACAGAAGAGACAAGAAATCTTTATGATTCCCTAGCCTGCCAATAAACACTAAATCAGGGTCCATCCCTGGCTTATTTATATTCCTCTAGTCCGTTAGTGTCCACCAATCAAAAGAATCAAAAGTAGTTTTCATAAACATTCATCCAAGTTGTGAATATTGCGTGCATTGCTAACTGTATGCTTAGTAAGGTTTTGCTACCAGAGCTGAGTTAAAAGATTTAAGAAAGAAAAAAGAGCTTACAACCAAAAGATGTCCTGAGGCAGGCGGGTAAATCCAGAAACAAAATAAATGGAACAGCCAAAGCACATGAACTAAAACACTCAAAACCACTTGGATAGAGAGATGCAGGGGAATGGGGCAGAGAAAGACGATGACTCGACAAGAGACAAGCACAGAGACTAAATACACAAGGTAATGTAGTAATGGGTAGTAACCAAGGGACAGGTGACATGAGGACTGAGGAACAGGTGAAACACATCAGGGCGGGGCAGACAATCACAAAAGGCGGGAAAACACAAGGCAGGAAGTAAAGCCAGACAGACACAGGAAAAACAGACACCACAAACCACGCCCCCTTTCATAACTGGTGTCCCGTTTGATGTAGTCTTATGTGAGGTATCAATGAACTCAGCTGAGACTTCCTTTTTTATTGGTAAAGTTTGCCCCTACCCCTCTGCTTTGGCCACGCCCCCTTTCCTAGCTAATGAACTGTGTGACGAGTCTTGTGTGACGTATCCTTGAACTCAGCAGGGAGTTCCCTTTTTATTGCTGATGATTTGCACTGTCTGAGTGCGGCACAAATCCAAGGTTGCAAGGACCGCCAGTAACCCCGATGCGCCGAGCTTGCAGCTTTAATTTATACTGCATTTGAATTTTAATTACTAAATTTGAATAATTCCATTAGTCCAGCATGGATGATTTTATTGCATTAATGATTCTTTCTAGACCAGAGGGTCATAGGAAGTGATTCATTTTGGAGATGACTCTAATAATAATAATAATAATAATAATAATAATAAATTGAATTTGTATAGGGCTTTTCCCAAGCTCAAAGTCGCTTTACAGAGTAGATAATAAAAAAAAAAAACTAACTTTAACTCTGAGTTAAGATGATGACTCAGAAAAGAAACCAGACCTCAACATAATTTACCTGTCTGTTAAAACTTAAAAAAAATATAACACCAAGGTTCTTGGCATGTGATCTCATGTAGGCAGAAAGGTGATTTAGATTCTGGGCAACAACAGTGATTTGGTGTTGGGGGCCCAAAGAGTTTAGCTGAAGGAAATGATGAGCCAATCAGTTTTTGTATGTCTTGCAGACAATTTTGTAAACGAGTTACGTCGTCGGCCTGATTATGGGAATTGGGTGAGTCTGTACATTTAACAAGCCGCTCCCTGATTTATTTTTAACTGCGCTCCATTCAGCTTATTCATTTGAATACTGACATCCATTTGGAAAACTGCTGTGGTTGACCAATTGATATAGACACAAACAGAGACAGCATAGCAGCCGCAGTCATTATGTTGGGGTGAAATAAATTTGGCATTACACTGGGATGCTCTGTGAGGATGTTGAGAATACTTTTGTCAACTGGGACCGGTAATAGAAGCTTTACTGTCATGTGGTCCCTGTGGCACATATGTAAGCGGATCCTTGCAAGGCCATAATCAAATTCAATCCTTCTGTTTATAGATAATGATGTGTGATGTATTGCCACCAAAGGGAGTCTTCTGTAGAGGAATATCAGTGGAAGAAATGATCATGTATGTATACGGTAATCAATGATGGCATGTGTCTAATGTCTTTTCTATTCATAGGCCTTATATAGGGCTAACTCTTTAGCTGGTTAGCTGAAACCATAAGTCTACCACATGTTCCAATTTGTTGCAATTTCAATTTCCCATAAATGATCATCATTTCTTTGTTTATTTGACAAATGTTCTTATTGTCGTTATTATTATTAGTGTTATTTTGTTGTCTTTATATTGTATTTTTTATTTCTTTTTTCTTGCTAAAACTGCTGCTGGAACTTTGAATTTCCTTGCGGGAGTCATCCCAAA
>NC_045736.1:10935564-10935851 GCF_008692095.1 Etheostoma spectabile | reverse complement strand
AAGAGAAGTCTAAGTCTAAGTCTAAGTCTATCAATAGTTAGAGGAACAAAATAATGTAATTTCTCATTTATGTTACATCATTGGTAACATATAAACCTTACCACACCACTACAAAGGAGATCTTTTTCATTTCTGGACTGATCCAAAAGGGGGGGGAAACAAACTGCAATGACAAAATATGTAAATAATAAAAGTGCACCAGATATATTACAATAGTGTTCTTAAGTGCTGACCTAATTTGATAAATACTGCTGATTTTTTTTTTTTTTTTTAATTTACAGTTATTT
>NC_045736.1:10917823-10935554 GCF_008692095.1 Etheostoma spectabile | reverse complement strand
AAGTGATTGTGGATGTAGACTCGCACTTGAGCCAATGAAGGCATGTAGATTGACTGAGGCCTAATAAAAATGACATAGTGTCAGCTCATGAACACTCTAATGCTCAGACCGGAGCCTGAGATCATAAGCAATCTCCAAACACAACATCCTGAGTCACTGGACTGAATAAATTTACAGGCAGACATTGAACACGCGTCCTTAAGGAAACAACTGAAGACCATCAAATTGATTGCTTGCTTGCTCAGTGATACTTGTTGCCAAAGTCTTTTCATTCTCTAAAAGAAAATTAGATAAAGTTTTATTAATTGAACTTTTGGATCTAATTCCTAACTGCAGCTTACCCTGCAGAGTCCAAGTTATAAAAGGTTGGAGGAAAAAAAGGCGCAATTAAAGTTATGGTAGGCATTTTATTTTTGCAGCCGTTTGGCAAAAAATTCCATAATGTCCTCAAAAGTTTACATACCCATGCTTAAGTTGACTAAAAAGAGGAATAACAAAATCATGTTTTGTAAATTGATCTTAATGCCTTAATTAAAAAATGAGGTAAAATCCATCCTTTAAGGACACCAATTTTCTTAGTGAATTAATAATGTATTGTAAATAAATAAATGTTCTTCCTTAAAATACAGGGGGCATAAGTATACACACCCCTATGTTAAATTCCCATAGAGGCAGGAAGATGTTTATCAGTAAAGGCCAGTTATTACATGGATCAGGATACTATGCATCCTGATAAAGTTCCCTTGGCCTTTGGAATTAAAATAGCCCCATATCATCACATACCCTTCTTCATACATAGAGATTGGCATGGTTTTATTTCAGTTAGACTAATAGCTGGTTGGATTTGCATTGAGAGATGATTTCATGGAAAGCATCCCATATCCATCTATGTATGTGATGATATGGGACTATTTTAATTCCAAAGGCCTAGGGAACTTTATCAGGATGAATAGTATCCTGATCCATGTAATAACTGGCCTTTACTAATAAACGTCTGCCTGCCTCTATGGGAATTTAACATAGGGGTGTGTATACTTATGCCTCCTGTATTTTAAGGAAGAACATTTATTTATTTACAATACGTTATTCATTCACAAAGAAAATTGGTGTCCTTAAAGGTTGGATTTTACCTCAGTTTTTAATTAAGGCATAAAGATAAATTTCCAAAACATGATTTTTTTATTCCTCTTTTTGTTCAACTTGAGCATGGGCATGTAAACTTATGAGCACAACTGTATGGCTAAAGTATTACATAAGATACTTTGTTGTGCATTGCAGAGACATGAATAATACACGGTAACTGAAGCCAGCGCTTTTATGCAGTGGCAGGATGCTGCGTCACATATAGTCAAAATTGATGCAATTACATTCATTCACATTTACTCGTACGACAATCACAAAGCAATCAAAAAAGACAAATAACACAACACAGCGATTAACAGGCCTCCCCACAAATTCCAGCCAAGCGGCTGGGACTCAACAACCCACACCACCACCACCACGCACACACACAAGGGCACAGCGGCCACTGACACTGCTCAAACATTTAGCAGCAGTACAACAGCAGTAGCTCTAAACTAAGCAGCAACAGCTAGTTTAATCATTTTACTAAAAAGCCGAAAAATCCATTAAACTTACCCAAAGCTGCTCTTCATTTTAAGAAAAAGTAAATTCCCCTTTTTTCCCCATTAACAGAACTCGAAAAAAAACTTGATCTAACGTTGTCACTACCCGATGTGAGTGCAAATGCAAGCTGCGCATGCGTTAATTAGCCACAAGTAGCCTACAAGATGCTAACGTGAGACTTCTGTAATGTCAATACAGTAAAAGCCATCAAACACAACAAAGGCTGTAAGGTTTTGTAAAATACATATGACATTTATATATATATATATATATATATATATATATATATATATATATATATTTTAGAAATTAATTTTAGAATCAGAAAATAATTTTCTGATTCTAAAACGCAGCAGACCAGCTGGCAGTTTAGCCCTTTTCTATCTGTATCAACTGTAACTAAGTTAATGTTTGTGTAACTAGGGCCTTGATTCACAGTATGTCAAATCAAAGGGCTTTACAAAGAAAACGAGATTGTCATCGTCATAGAACTGCCACTTTATGACGGCATTGGGACGGAATAAATTATTAATAGGCTACTCGTAAATTTTTTGTATGAAGCGGCTGCGCCTGTGTCTCTACCTCCAGCAGCTTTAAATGCAAGACTGTGACAGGGACACTAAAAAGAAACACCACTTAAATGTGAACATTAAAACATCATAACTGCTCATAAAAGAATTCAAAGTTTTTCGCAGTAGTTTGTTTGTACAGAATTCTAATTAAAAGTAGTAACTGTGCTGAAATATGACTTCACTACTGTTAGTAGATAGAATAATTGATAACTTGGACCTCAACAACCATAATAACCTAATACTGTATCTCTCTTGTTGATGTTGCAGGATTAGAGAGGAACATGTATGCACATACTGTAGGCAGGAAGAGACTTATGTCATACTTAAGATAATGAACATTTTGAGAAATATTCTTTACTCACTCATTAATCGGTACAAAAACTGAAGTTTAAACATGATAATTTGAGGTTTTTACGTGTGTTTATATGCCAGGTTATTTTTTCCAGTCACTTCCTGGAGCCTTATTGTCACCCTGATATTGACTGATGCTGGGGTTTTCAGGAAACTGGACACTGGATTCTTCTAAAGTTAAAAACTATTTTGACTAGGATCTATTAAGTATAGTTAAAAAAAAGGACATTTCAGAGTTGAAAATTAAATGCGTGAGTGCAATCAGATTTCAATCAGCTCTAATGCACATTAATCTTTAGCTGAGAGCTTGAACAACCTTGGAAATAAAATGCATCCTGCCAATTATTATGTAGACAACAGCTTCTCTAAAAATGCACACGCACACGCACACACACACACTTAATGTGAGCTAAACTATTACTGCAGGGTGCTGCAGAAGGCAAAGTCCCTCCCCTCGATTTTATGACCAGCGCATTTTTTTATAGACTCGTAAGAGAGAGTGACTAAGAGAGAGAGAGCAAGTAGGGACGTGGAAGAGTATAGTGATGCACTAGCATCCGGTTCTGAACAAAGCTTGAACAACATGCTAAGGATTAATCGCCCAACATCCCTTCAGGAGCACAAAAGGGCCACTCATTAATGTGTCCATGTGACAAAGAGAAAAAAAGGACAATTCTTTTTAGCCAACATACATAATGGAAGCAAAACCTAAAGTGGAGAAAAGAAGTTTCAACAATCAATTTTGATTTTTTTTTTTTTTACTATATAAAGGTAAGCGAGATCTGTGAATAGCAAAAATGTCTTCTTCTCCTGGCATTAAGCGTCGGGAACATGTGGACATGATGTACATCTCCATTGAAACAGCTATTGCCCTGGCCTCTGTGGTGGGGAATGTGCTGGTGGTGTTGGCTGTGTGTGTGAACCGAGCTCTCCGCAACACCACCTTCTGCTTCATTGTGTCTCTGGCCGTGGCTGATATCGCTGTGGGGGTTTTGGTCATCCCTCTGGCTATTATCATTAGTCTGGGATTTAACACTCAGTTTTACACCTGCCTCTTCCTGTCCTGCCTGCTGCTGATCATCACCCAGAGCTCCATCCTTTCCCTCCTGGCCATCGCCATTGACCGATATCTGCGTGTCAAGATTCCCACCAGGTGAGGAACTCTTGTAAAAAGTAAAAAAAAAAAGTAGCTATACTTTCATTTAAAAAGTGTATTTTCCCAGGATTTAGAAAGATTAACGGAAAGTACAGATCAGTTTGGTTGAGATTGTGTTGGATGATGAATGTTGGGATCACAAATCAAAAAGAGCAATAAAATATTCATAACTGAGAGGAAAAGGAAGCGTATCCCACACTAATTAATCCGTGAGTAGTTTTGATTGCCTGTTCCAGTTCGTTGCAGCTTTCTTAATAAACAGACTCTGAAAAGAGTTATTGGCATAAGTGCTCTTTATTCACAAGCCTGATTTCACTAGAACTCAATCGATTGTAGATTGATTGCACCGCATGTATCTCTTCCAATATAAATCAAATCAAGGAACTTTTATTTATATATTACTAAATTACAAATCATCTGAGATTGCTCTCAGGACCAACATATTGTGACTGTAACAGTTGAATTGAACTTTTTTCTTAAACAGCAAAACCTCTTAATTTTCTGATAATCCTACTCCCTAAAGTTGTCTCAAAAACATTTTAGGAGTAAAAATAGTAGTAATAAGTTGGTTTTTTTATTGCTTTTATCTTCAGAGAATAAACTAAGAGCAGGTGGTTGATGTCTGACATGGCACCCCATATCGTCTGGTTTAATGCAAATCAATGGGCTGGACATCAAGAGCTTTTAAGCAAATGAAAATGCCACTGTCTGCCTACATAACTGACATAGTTTGTTTAAGGAGTTTGGCAGTTCCCCATACTCCTTTTTATTTGTCAGTTGGATCCTTATGTTAAAAGCTGGCACTTGAGAAAAATGCTTCTCAACAATAATCTATGGTTTGGCGTTTGTTCAAAAAAATACTCATCCAGTAGTGCTGCGTGCATGTGTCCATTTCAATGATTAAAAACCTGTCTTCATTTGTTTTCCAACAACTGCTCAGGTACAACACCATAGTAACCCAGAGGAGGGCATATGTGGCAGTTTTTCTGTGTTGGATCCTCTCTTTCCTCACTGGATTGGTTCCAATGATTGGATGGAACAACCGCAACGTTCAAGGAAACCTCAGCGGTTCCAGCGACATTGTCTGTGAATTCACCGCTGTCATGAGAATGGACTACATGGTGTACTTCAATTTCTTTGGCTGGGTGGTGGTTCCGCTGTCCATAATGATCGCTCTGTACGGGGAGATCTTTAGGGTGATCCGGCGGAGGCTTAACCAGCGTGCTGAAGCCACGTGCGATGGAGACAGGTACTATCGGAAGGAGCTGAAGCTGGCCAAATCCCTGGCCTTGGTGGTGTTCCTCTTTGCTGTGTGTTGGCTGCCAATCCACATCATGAACTGTATTAGCTTTTTCTGCCCAAAGTGTTCCATACCTAAGTCGGCCACGTATGTAGGCATTTTCATGTCCCATGTGAACTCGGCACTCAACCCAATGGTTTACGCATACAGGATAAATGGCTTCCGTGTCACGCTGATCCAGATCACTAGCCGCTGCATGTTTTGTAAACCCACTGAGCCCACGGCGTGCTCCACCAGCACACCAGCCATACCAGACAAAGTGGATGTAAAACTGTAACAAAGTACCTGCTGTACTCCCATGCACATGGTGTACAGTGAGATGGTGCACCGATGGCACTCATTGAATTACATGTAAGTGATATTTGGAATATCGACCGATTAACGAACATAATAGCAAAGCACTTCATTGAGTTCATCTCTGACCCATTCATATTTATTTGACATTTAGATTAAAAAAGATCAGCCTGCAATCAACAGAACAATTACATATTCCCATCAACGTGCATTATTTTGTTTTCAATTGATGCTTCATAAACTGATTCATATTGAATTATAATATATACTGTATGTCAACATAATAAGTGATGCAACAAACATTTCATGTTCAAATAGGTTGTTGGTAAATTCACCAGAATAAACTTTGATTGTTTCTTCAAATATGTTAATGTTATAGTTTCTTTTTCAGATTTACGACAATTTAAATTGGCTACATTTTAGACAAGACTATGGTCCCTATTTAAATGATCCACGCGCACGGCCGGAAGCGCATGGCGCAGGTGTGTTTAGGGGTTTTACTTTGTGTTTTCATTAATTCATAGGTGTGTTTTGAGAGTAATAGGCAATAAACCAATAAGAGTGTCATCTCCCATTCCCTTTAAAAGCCAGGTGGGTTTGTACCTTGGCACATTGCTATCAAGACGGCCAATTTGCACCATCATGTTTTTATTTGTAATCTTTTCATTTTGTCTTCTCTGTTTGTGTACTGCTGCGCTTCCCTGTGTGTGTGTGTTACAAGCATAGTGTGCGTGCTGTGTATAAGCCTAGCTGCATTTTGCTTTCACTAATTTGCTGTTAAAATAACAATGAAATGTTGTGTTGCTGACTTTAGACCAGGTTTTTGTCGGTCAATGGCCCAATCACTTCCTGCTACTTCAAGATAGCGATACACCAAGAATGCACCTGAACACACCTCCCTGTAAGACCAGCATGCCCACGGGCGCAAAGATGGGCGCAGGTGCATTTTCTATTTAAACGACGTGGACGCTGGAAGGGAATTGACAACTGTGTCAGCCATAAACTACCAAAACCACTTGTGTCGGGCTTTCCGCTGCGCCGGGTGCAAGATAGGGCCCAAAGAGTCTCCAGCCGTGCCCGTGGCTCTGTGAGGCTGTATTGGGCTCAGCAGTGCTTTAAGCTAAATTCTAACAGGCTCACAATGACAATGATAACATACTAAAAAGATCAGCAAAGTAAAAGTTCATTATAAAGGGGAACTTGAAGTTCTGTATCAAATTAAATGGCAACCTATCCTGGAGAAGAGAACTTTGACCTGCTTGGCCAGAGGATCACCAGAGTCATTAGGATTCATCCTCTGGGCAAAATGAATGTCCGTACAAAATGTCAGGGTAATATGTCACACAGTTGAGTTATTTTAATTGGCACCAAAGTGGTGGATGTACAGATCAACATTGCAGTGAAGAACCATGCGGCTAGCTGGCTAAAAATTAGACTAGATTTAGTACAAAACATTAATTTGCAAATCCTTACTTTTGACTTTTGAGTAGTCACTTAAATGGAAAGACGTATTGGGTAAGACACATTTAGAGAGAAAGTACAGTGTGTTCTGAAATTTGATGTTTCACAGGGAACCATTCAATAAAGAGAGAGCTGAAAAAAGCCCTGCCTGGAATGAACAATGAGCCACTAAACCAAATGGAATAAAACTCTTGCAACATTAAAACAATCCAGCCATGAGTCTTCATCATGGGATGCAAGGATCTTGTCAGCTAATTCAGCTTGTTTGAACCATATTTCAATCAATAGCTGTGGCAGGGTGTTGAAAAGACTGAGTAAATTGCCCAGAGAGCTTTATGCTGAAGTGATTTATCCCAACTGTAAAGCTAAAGCTTCTTCTAAATCTGCATCAGTTCTGCTTTGTCATCACTTTGACTTATGCCATGGTTTCAGTCCATGTCACACTGCTTCCACGTAAGGAACCTATACTTGAGAACAAAAGGTCTAATCTGGTTCAGACTCTGCAAGTTTAAACGTGGTTGTCATTGTATATGTGGGTTTTGACTATTATACATATACTACAGTATATGTATACTACAGTGAGATGTTTATTTTCCTCACATCTATGTACATTCATCTGCTGTGCCCTTATAAAGAGGAATAGTTTCAAATGAAAATGTTGTCGTCTGACACTTTCACTCTATCTCTGTCTGTTCCTCCCTCACAAACATATCAATACGTATTTTACCATCTGTCACCTCCTTCCTTGATGAGGGATTTGAAACTGCTGAGTGTTGTCTAATCCCAAGCCCTCATCTTAGTGACTGAGGTGCACAACCAACTCGGCTTTGACTGCCTTTGCACCACACACTCCTGTGGCAGTCGCGGGTAGCCTTCCGAATGCTGAAGGAGCAAACAAGCATGGTGTAGGTGTGGAGCCAAAAAAAAAAGAGCCAAGAATCTTAATTTTGTGTGTGCATCGTATCTTCATACTTAACTCGTTTTCTTTGAGGTAAGTTCCGTTCACATTCATCCTAAAACAGCAGCAAAGCAAAGTTTTGAGCAGATAATGTAAGTAATTAAGTGTCAGGAAGCAATGCTAATACTTTTGTCATTTTAATATTCTCAGACAACTAACGAACTTTCATTACTAGCACCAACACCACAATAAAATGGCTGCAGCAGAGGGTGGCCAAGACATGGAGGCTCCGGTGGAAGAGATAAACGACACATCGGACGCCTTGCTACACTTTGGAAAATACCACGAATCCCGGCGGGAGCTACCTTGGGAGCAGTGGACATTCAGAGAAAAGGCAAATTTTTACGTGGACCGCATCTTCCTTGTGCTCTTGGTCATGTTTCTCCTCGTACTACTGGGAGAATGCGGCTATAAAGTATTGTACGTGACAAACATAAAGCTGATTGCAGAGTTTGTGTCAGATTCGGTGGGCTTTCTGTTTGACTGGCTCTTCACCCAGGAGAAACAGGAGGAGTTATTTGAATTGTAGCTTTGATAATACAGACTGACCACTTGATTCTATTATCACTTTGGTTGTGTTTTCTATTTTAGGCACATGTGGTTTCACAAATTCCCAGTAAAGAATCCATCCATAGCTCCATCTTCACTAGAGATACAGCAATGTATTATAGATTTCTGAACTCTACTTTTGGTGAATGGAAATAAAGAATGTTTGCAATTTATCGAATCATTGTTGTGTCTTACAATACTGCACACATGATTTGTAGGATCTCCACCTCTAGACTGTTGCTTTAATGTCAATAAAATGGCATTGCTTTGAAGATGGCATTGGTATAAAGTATATTCCAAATTTCAAGCCACTTAAGAGACCATTTAAGGGAAATACCAGGGTTCAAGGGGTTAACACCTGTAGTTACTTTTAAGGCTTGGATTTTATATTCAAATGATATAATCTCCTCATAAATGATACATTGTTATGTATTAATCTACCCAATAATTACATCATATTTTGACTAGTTACAGCATTCTGAAAGGGATTCTGCAGCCTAATGACTTATTTTAAAACTAAAAGTACATTTTATTGGTGATACTTTTACCAGATTGTACTGCAAATGAAAATAAATGTAAGATAAACTGTTAATACATGGTGTATTTTACACCATTATGCAAGCTGCCGCTATAGTTGAAAAACAAATACAGATTTTCTATTAAAAAGAATGAAGAATGAGTAACATATACTCATATACTTGCAGTGGTTGAATGTAACTATTTACTCAAGTATACAGTTGGCCTCATTGAGTTCGAAGGTACTTGTAATTAAGTTAAAGCTATAGTGCGTAGTTTCTGTCTCCCCACACCATACAGCCTTCCGTGATCGCGCATGCCCCCCCCACCCCTCTTCCACGCAGTTGCTGGTAGCCAAGGAGGACACAGAGGATTCAAAAAACATGATGGACTCTTCAGAATAGGCCATTGTCTTCACTTGAATTTCTGCATGGGAAAGTCACCGGATAACACAACCTTCTGAACATAGTCATACTGAGAAATACAGACAGAGATGTGGGGCGCTGATAGTCTTAATTAGCTCTGTAGCAACTCATTTGGCAACGGCTTGAATGTAAGGGACATTCATTAACATCAAAAAGTTACGCGCTGAAGCTTTAACTATTTTCTTTTCATGCCACTTTAGGTTAATTAGGTTGAGGTGTTGGTTGTATTTTAGTTGTTTCTGCATAGAGTACATGTAAATGCATACTTGTCATTATACTTACATATTTTTACATAGCCTAACATTTTCAATGCAGGACTTACCTTTAGTCAAGTAGCCTAAAAAAAATTTGAATACTTCCTCCACCAGTGCACACTTAGCCTATTGCAGTTTTTATAGCCTGTCTTCATTGGAGATTATTGTATTGCTAGTTGTTATAATAGTAAGAAAACACTCAACAGTGATAAAATAAAACAATGATTTCAAAACACACTGTTTTATATTACAAAAAGTGTAAAAAGTTCAGAAAGTTGTAATTAAAAAAAAACTAAATACATACAGTCATAGTAAATAATGGGGTACGCGCTTGCAGTCTACAATGGAAGAGAACAGTCTATGGATACATGTGACAGATTTCTTTAATTCATGCAATTCATTGGTTTATCGAAATGTTGACGTACACGTCTGTCTTCCAAATGAACCAATGAAATCAATGCAATACACTCCTCTAAAATTTCCGGTACCTCCCCTGCCTCCTCCTTCTCTTCCGGATTTTCTAGCGTGACCGACGTTTCGTGTCTGTTTAGACTTAAAAGTAAGTAACAGTGTGTTCATTAGGTCATGGCTATCTGTGTTTTTAATACGAAATATACTCGACGGTTGGTTTTAATCATGGAAAATGTGGCATTGCTGCAACAGAAGCCTCTGTCACAAATGGAGGACAATGAGCGTTATAGGAAAAGCGCTGGCCGCCATGCTGCTTCTGTTAGCTCGAAATACCATGCGTCACAGTTGTACAGTCACAGACACATGCCGGAGAAGTAGAAAGTAACGTTAGGCTACATCTTAAGTTAAGCACAGTGAAATACAAACTCTTAACACCGACCTTTGGTTCTTGTCCGAGTGAGAGTTTAAGTCCTAAGCATCGTTTCAAAACGACAGCTATCGTTAAAGCTAACATCAAGCTAGGCTCCTACCAATGACATGACTTAACGTAGCTACTCATTAGAGAGATGGCTAACGTTACAGTATTCAGACCATGGTATTCTGAATTATTTTATGCTTGGGCGTATGTTTAATAGTGTTAAGCTACTTCTTGTAAATACAGCACGATGTCACAACGTGATATAGGTAAAAATAAACCTGCCAAATGTGGAAAGCGTGACACGTTTAGCCCCCTAATGGTGATTAAAAGCACTGACGTGAGATGTTGCAGTACGTTATTTTTGAATATTATGGTATTATTAATCCTTATGGGTCCATTTTTAGAAAGGAAAGTCATTCGTAACGATGCTATTTCAAGAATCAATCAGCCCATAGTTATGGCCGCTGTCGTACACCACAAAAAGAACAAACAATTGTGCATTTAATATTCTAGCAACCAGTGAAGAAATATCAACGGGTTAGCTGACAAAATAATTCTTAATTGCTAAAAAACATTGATTGATTTAACAATTCAAAATCATTTAAATATGTTGACAAATGTCCATCACAATTTGCTTGTTTCCATATTCACACTGCTAGTTTTGTCCAACCAACACTTAAGAGACAAATCCTCACAGGCTTAATTATAAATAAATAAAAAGGAACTAGTTAATTCTTTGGCAATTTAGCTTGAAATATTACTCAGTCAATTGTCTTTATCCAGTTACTAGGTCGATTTTATGAAGATACACTAATAATTTGACCTCTGAATGATTTCATGGCCTAGGTAAAGTCAGCAAAAGCCAAGAGTGTGTTTGTATTTTAACAACCTTTAAAACAGGTTGGATGACAAAGTTCCAGCAGGTTTTAACACAAAAATCTGCACACGCATTGTTCACCTGTCATTTTGCGTGTCTCTTCTACAGAATGCGTTACGTGGCCGCTTACCTCCTGGCTGTGCTCGGTGGAAACACCAGCCCCTCTGCAAAAGACATCAAGGCCATCTTGGGCAGCGTAGGAATCGAGGCCGATGACGAACGCTTAAACAAGGTATGCCATTTAACGACGGTAGATTATGCAATTTAAAATTGCTGCTGTGTGGCTGAAGTTAAATATATATTTGTCTGCAGGTCATCAGCGAGCTGAATGGGAAAGACATCAATGCCGTCATGAACTCAGGTAAAGGCCTCTTAGTGAACATGCTTTGAAGATATGAAGGTGTCGTACTTGGAAGAAGGCTAAAAAAAATGTATTTCTTTCCTTTGTCCACAGGCCTCGCTAAGTTAGCCTCCGTACCAGCAGGTGGTGCTGTAGCGGCCCCTGCCGTTGCTGCTGGGGCCGCTGGAGCGGGGGCTGCGCCTGCTGCTGGTATGTGTACACCCCTAATTCTTATCTTGATAAATGAGAGATTTTTTGTCCCGGTTTCTCCAGGATTCCTTTAAGTTCTAAATAGCATTATCATATTTTTGCATTTCGATAGCAATGCAAATACTATGATACATTTAGCAGTTTTTATAAGAGTGCTGCTAAACATTTTTAATTACATATGTAGTGTTGACTGTTGTCTTTCTCCATCTTGTTTCCAGCGGAAGAGAAAAAGGAAGAGAAGAAAGAGGAATCAGAAGACTCAGACGAAGATATGGGCTTTGGACTCTTTGATTAATCTGGATTCTCTGTGTTAAAAAGCAATAAAAATGTAAAAGGTTTACACTCATCACATTGCCTTTTTATCTTTTTTCCTAAGCCTGTGCAAAAGTAATTATTCCCAAAGACCTTACCACTAATAATAATTGTCGGGCTTTTAAAGCTTGATGTTTAAAGTTTTTTTTACTGTCAGCTAAAAATAGTCTAGACTGGCAACCAGACATCATAAGGCAATCCAGACCCTGCATGTGGTCAGTCTGTCCTGCTGTTGGCCAGATAACCACATAATGGCTCCGGCTTAAAGGGACCAGCCTTGATCCAACTATAACAGAGATGGGCCCCACCACCACAGCTCTAAACAGCATGAAAGCCTGCGGACAGTTTTATTTGTCATCTCAACAAACAAAATGCAGATTTTTCCCACGTAATTAGGTTACATTTGTTACTCAGATTTTGTGGTTAAAAAAAAATCAGTCTTATTTCCTGCCATACAAAGACAGACTTGAATTAAAATGTTTATGGGGAGGTTATTGGCAAACCTGAGACAGGTACTTCACAAATTAAAAGAAGTCTAGTAGATGGTAACGTTCTTCACTAAGCAAGGACTTATGAAAGCTTCCTCAGATGTTTTTTCATGGTAAAATTATAGTTGTTTTGAGCTAATACCATTAATATTGGTTGCAGTCCAGAAGCAGAGCCCAATAGTGCCTGCAGGGACACCTCAGAGCTGCAGAGCTGTCATTAATGTGTTAATTACACCTGTGCTTTCCGTGCTATGACGAGCCAACAGTCTGCTGGGAAGTTTGTGCTTATCTAAGGGCTGGGACTAACTGATGACTATGAGTCATCAGTTACAGTCAATTCATCTTTTGTTATTTCATTTGAACTCAACTTTGTGACCATGTGACCGTTTTTCCACTACCTACTCCCCAGCAATTCTTTTCTTTTTTCTTACCTGACAGCCGCCTCTACATGTGTCAACAAAGTAAGTTTCAGACGTCACCTTCCATAAAAACCATAAAGAAACAAAACAACTCATCTAAATGTTAAGTAGTTAGAAACATGAATGTATTATGTATGGAAAGATTTAAATTTCCAATTAACATTTAACACCAATTCAATTTCCCATGGCAGTGAATGAGGACACCAGGACTACTGTTTTCACTGAGCGGTTTCTTCATCTTTCTCTCCATTTGCTTCTGCCACCCTTTTCCCTGATGCATGGGAGTACATGTGTTGCATAGCACTGTGCTGCTGGATGTACGAGAATCCCTTGTGAGCACATTAGTTCTGGCACAATATAAATGCGGTCCTTTATATTGTAGAAAAAGGCCTCCTGCCTGCAGGGGAAGCTGTGCCACATGTCGGAGCCACCACTGCACGCTTTAAGCATGTAACTGACAGGCTGTCACATCTCATAATTACCTGACAGCTGGGAATCTAATATAGATGCCATCAACAATCTTTACAGAAATAATACACATGAACACGTGTTATTGATGTTAAGCTGCATAATCAACCCACACTGCATGAGGTAGCAGTTCATTAATTGCTTTCTTGCTTTGTAAAGTAGAATGGTACTTCCAATCCTTTTTGACTTGTGACCCCTTAAATTAAAGCATGGTCAGCTTGTCATTGGTTTCACATTTATACCAGTGGTAACTGTTTCAACAAAGAGTAATTTTTTGAGAAATTTCAGAAGAAGGATAAGGTCAAAGTATCCAGTAGCAAAAAGGCAAATCTATATATATTGTCTGAAAAATCATAAAACACAAGTATGTGTGTCTTTTCCCAGACATCTGTCTTTTTAATTGTCTTCTAACCCTTAAAATGGATCTCGCGACCCCTTGACGGGGTCCTTACCCCAGGTTGGGAAACACTACCATCGCCTCAGCTCTCTTGGAACCTCGAGTAAGGTAGTACTAAAAAAAAAGCACCTGTTAGCAGGTACCAGGGACTTTTTTCATAATCATAATTTGCTGTCAGACTCTACAACACCTGCACCACCTGATAATGTTGTAGTTCTGTTCCTGTTTTTTATTTAATCCATACACTCTCTGTCTATCTTTATCTGTATTTATATTTTTCCATTACAAGTACTTACTTTTTCAATATTACTTAGGGTCACAGGTGAATATAACTTATATTATGGTGACCTACTTTTGCATTATTACTGTAATTACATATTCAAGTCGAGGTGGTAAAACGGCAATAGTAAGAGAAACAAAGTGTCTCCCCTGTGCTTTCTGACCAACATCTGAAGCAGGATAAGTTAACCCTCTCCTTGATTTCGTGTCAGGCCACGGTGTAGTGGTCTGCGGGGGTACGCCGTCAATTCTACGCCCAACTTTAAAACGCCCTTTAGCCTCCAGCTGTTTGACATTACTCAGTCTATTAGATTTCACCCTCTCTTCTAGAGCAGGAGTGGATTTCTTGGAATAAAAGTGTTTTGCACTCAATGACTATTTTACAGATGGAGTGAGGCCAAGAGTGCAGGGGCCTGTTTTAGCAAGCCTTGATTTTGCATTGCACTATTTATTGCACAAAGTTGCACAGTTCAAGAGACGTAAGTTCACTTGCCAAAGAGCATAGCCTGACAGAAATGTATGGTGTCTTAAATACAAAAAAAAAACACACACAAATTTGAGCATTAAATCATCTTTCAAATATGTAATATGAACGCCAGCATTCATGTCACATTTCAATTAGCTTCTATTAAATAAAGCTTGACATTTTAAAATCCTAGAAGTATATATATTTTTTAAGTTTACTATTGCACAGCGGTGTCTTATAGCTTATATACATCACAAGTCATTGCATTGCTCCTTTGTATAATTACAAATCAATACCCAGGAGGTATAGGAATCAATGGTGGATTTGTAACAAAGAAAACAAGCATCACATTATTAGTGTCATTGTAGAATCAGCCATTTGTGAGTCTAAAATATTGCGTCATGTTTTAGGACTGTGACCTTACATGTAAAGGACATCAGTCAACACTTTGAGAAGTACACACTCAAATGTTAATGGCGACAATTCTTTAGCTTAAAACTTCTTGGGTGAGGTACCCTACTGTGATCTCAAAAGAGGAAATTCATGCTTGCAACACATCCTGAGAAAAGTTCACTTCACTTTGCAGCAACAGTTTTGTTTTTGAATGGCCGCCTCTCAGACATCACTGTCGGACCCTGGGTGATTTGTACATGCCTGTAAAAGACAACAAAACAGTTATAACCTCTTGGTGTGTTTATGTGTTCGGGTGACTGTTCAGACTGTATGCTACACTTCAATTTAACTGATACACTGGACACTACTTAAATTCAAGCTGAATGGTTATGTGGGTTAATTTTCACACAAAAAAGAGCACCAAAGTTGTCTAATATTAAGTTTTCTCTTTTTTCAACAGGTGTGTTTCGTACCTGTTGGTATTTAAATCGGTCCTGTAGATACCGGTGCCCCAGGCCAGTGATGTGACCTATATTCTGTTTGGAGAGCCCGGCTATCCGTGCAGTAAAGTCCAGCGTAAAGGCCAACTTGACCAGCTCAGGTGCTGTCGGTAGGACGCTGGGAGGATTGTGGGTCGGCGATGCTTCTGTCTCCAGATACGCATCAGCCAACTTCTGGAATGAAGAGTATGACATCCCTTGAAAGAAGCTGTTCAGGGTGGGGTTGTCTTTCAGCTGCAGGGTGATAAAGAGAGCCAGGCTGTCGGTAAATACAGTACACTTTGACCTAGCAGGGATTTTACAGCTAAGAAACATGCATGGTAAAAAACTGACACCATAAAACTGCCTAACCACGGCTACAAAACAGTTTTATTATTCCACCAGGTGACTGGCTAATCAAACATGATATTAATGGAGTTTGCACTTTTTATTATCTTGACTTAATAACAGCTGTTTATGGTTTATTAAGGTTGCTTTTGCTTTCTGTTGAAACTGCTCAAGCACAACAACACTTATGTATGTAACCGTATTTAATTCTAATAAAATTAACTAATTGCATAATCTAATAAATAACCCCACTCTGGGAATATTGACAGGATAATTTCTTTAAATGCTTCAGACAAATGTTTAATCGTCACGCACTCTCATCAACTTGTTTGTTTTACTTAAAACAGTTATTAATACCAACCTTGATATCTATGGCATCACCCTCCACCTTTGTTAAATTAATGATCCTGTCGATAACTTCCTCTGTGGGAAAACACAAAGCAAGGGGAAATGGAATCAAAATGCTGAACAACAAAGGAAGATATAGATATTATAGAAATTTGCAAGGCTCGCTGAATGCAAAGAGAAAGGGTTTCTCACCATCAGAGAGAAGTTGAACTTCCTCTTTTCCTTGGACCTCGTGAACAATTTTTTCTAGTTCCTCTGACACCGTCTCGTAGTAATATTCTGTCGGTTCCACGCTGACGACAGCTGCAAAGAAACAATTATTTGTACATGACCTTAAGGATAAACAGCATGTGGTTAGAGCATTTTTTCAACATATTTCCAATAATTCTAGTTACATTAAGAACACATTTTAACAAATTACTTGTCACTTCTAATGTCACACAAATGAGTTTAATTTCTTCAGTCATGTTCAATCATCAGACTTACCTTCAACCCGAGTGATGTCAGCAGGGTGGAGATCTTTACCAGGTTTATTTTGTTTTGTAAGAGATATGCGCCTTTTGGAGAACCTTCTTATTATGGATTTTTTCCTCGTGGCCTTTCTTCTTAGTGAAATGTCAGGAGTTATGGGCAGGCACGTTGTCACAGTGTCTTCTGCTGAGGAGGCCTTGGCCACCTCTAATGGACCGTCCTGCTCGTCATCTAGCTCCTCGTCACTCTTCCGAGAGAAAATACCCAGGAAACTTTTCCAAAAAGAGGGCTTCTTGTTCTTCTTTGATTTCTTGGCGGGCTTCTCTGCTTCCTCGGGACATTTCTCAGGCGGAGCTGCGGGAAGTTCCACCGCAGCAAATGTACCAATTTTCTTGTCGTTTAATCCATCGGCCAAGTGAAGGGAAGGGTCACTGGAATGTCGTCGTAGCTTTATTGGCATTGTCACCCACTTTTCTTTCCTCCCAGCCCTCTTATCCCCCTGTGTCCCATCATTTACGCTGAGGCTGCGCTTGACGTACACCTCCAGCAGACGGATTGTATCCTTGTGAGGCACAAAAATCAACTGGCCGTTGTTGGGCCTTTGTGTTTCTGTCTGGGTTTCCATGGTGGGACTACTACAACAGAAAGAAAACACCACACATACATTAGGTTACAAGATGGGTTTTGCATCAAACTTCTGCCAATTTCAGTCAGACATCACTCATGCTCTAAGCAGCATTTTGGAACAAGCCTTAAAGGTCCCATGACATGGTGCTCTTTGGATGCTTTATATAGACCTTAGTGGTCCCCTACTACTGTACCTGAAGTCTCTTTATATAGACCTAGTGGTCCCCTAATACCAATCTGAAGTTCTTTTTATATAGACCTTATGGTCCCCTAATACCATATCTGAGTCTCTTTTATAGACATTAGTGGTCTAATACATATCGAAGTCCTTTATGTAGACCTTAGTGGTCCTAATACGTATCTGAGTCTCTTTTATATAGACCTTAGTGGTCCCCTAATACTGTACCTGAAGTCTCTTTATATATAGACCTTAGTGGTCCCCTAATACCATATCTGAAGTCTCTTTTATATAGACATTAGTGGTTCTCTAATACCATATCTGAAGTCTCTTTTATGTA
>NC_045736.1:10917726-10917813 GCF_008692095.1 Etheostoma spectabile | reverse complement strand
GTCCCCTAATACTGTATCTGAAGTATCTTTTAGATAGACCTTAGTAGTCCCCTAATACCATATCTGAAGTCTCTTTTATATAGACCT
>NC_045736.1:10916536-10917716 GCF_008692095.1 Etheostoma spectabile | reverse complement strand
CTAATACTGTATCTGAAGTCTCTTTCCCCAAATACGCAGATTTACAGCCACTAGAGCCAGTCCCATAATGAGCCAAATTCTCTTTTTGAGCAAAGCAGAGAGCTTTAAGAGCTGAAACGGTTAGTCAGACAACGGAAAAATAGCTGGAGTCATTTTTTAAGCAAAAATGCCAAACAATGCATTGTCCCAGGTTCTCCATTGTGAGGATTTGCTGCATTTACTTTTGTCTTAAAGTATGTGATCATTAAGAAAATATATTTGGGGTTTTGGAAGGTTGGCCAAAAGAAAACAAACTATTAGACTAAGATGTCAATTTGGACATTTTTTTTTTTTACTATTTTATAAACCAAAAGATTAGTTAACAATTAATCAAGAAATTAGAGAGCAAATTAATTAATAATAAAAGTAGACATCAGCTACAGCCCTAAACTTTATCGAGGCTGCAGCTAAGGACTTTCTTCATGATGAAAACCAGTGGCCCTGTTCAGATGGCTTGGTTGTCCGGACAACAGTCCAAGACCCAAAGGTATTCACTTTATTATCAAAGGAGAGTTATGAAACCAGGAAGCCATAGGCACTTATCTTGCTTGGAAAATAACAATTAATCAATTATTAAAACAGCTCAGCTCGTCGATTAAACCACATATATAGAGACGTACTTGTTTAAAATGGTTATTATGTGGACTAGAAAGCATGAACTATTGCCTTGTATTCCAGTCTGTGGATCATGGCTGCAGAAAATGTAGAACCGTTTCTAAAGTCAGAAGAATAGGAAGAAGGTGGTAGGCCTAGTCATTCAGGGTAGCGCTAGTGTATCTATGGACTCACCTCGTCTCCTTCAGCACCAGCAGACCAGACCCGTCCATGCAGAGGAGTTACTCAACGCGACTGAAGTTGTCCCTGTCGGGAAGGGACTGTACTGTTACCTGCTCACTATCTCCACACACATTCTTTTGGACACGTCTGTGCCCGCCTTCCTTACCTGCAGCCGCCTACAGTACGGTCATTTATAGGCCTAAATATGTAAGAATGGGCGGGGACGGGGACGGGGACGTGGGGGGGAGGGGGAGTCTCCCTGCTTTGCATTGCATGTGAGCGCAGACGTCAGATGTCAGATGTAACTTGTTTACGGTTTCGCCGGAGCGCTCTTTTCAGCTGTAAATCCCCCCCCCCCCCCCCC
>NC_045736.1:10914140-10916526 GCF_008692095.1 Etheostoma spectabile | reverse complement strand
CCCCACCATCCTCGGTGGTTTTGCCACGTTTTTACAGGAAGTGAAAGCTGAAGAGATCATTCATTTCCTTTAAGAGACCGACTTTGAACGGGTGTTGTGTTTGAAAAGCCTAAATAGATTATGAATGGAACACGATTTACAAGTCTGCCATAACAACACAAGCTGCATCATGTGAAGGCTATGATATCATCAATGGGCACATGCTCCTGAATATCTGTGTTTACATGTATGACAGTGGTCCATACCCATCATTTATATATTTATCGTCAAAGAGGAGAATTTGTAGTGTGTTCATTCAAACCTTTATTTAACCGGGATAAAAAAAGAAACTCTTTACAAGAGTGTCTTGGCAAGTGCCAGCAGCACGGCTTCACATAGACACACTTTCACTCATCATATTCAAACAACAATGTCGTCATAAAAAAAAAAAACTTGGGTCTTAAATCAATTTAAGAACAGTGACATACAGACTTGGTACAACATGTAACATAGCCTACACAATAACAGCATACACAGAGCAATGTGGCAGACATGACAAACAGCACACAATGGCCAGTGTTTGCCTACAGTAAATAATGGAGCCAAATATGAAGCTGACTAAAACAAGGGGGACTTCCAGAGGTTAGGTAAACGTCTGCAGTACAGTAACGTGACAGAATATTGATGGCATTTTACTTGAGCTTTTTTAATCTTTTGTGTTAGCTGTATTGATTTTATGTTGCATCTTTTATGTTTCTCTTTCAACATCTTGGGACCGTGTTGGACATAGTTATTTTTTCTAGTGTTGAACAGAGTTTTACTTCACGCGCATTCCCTTGGATTGGTTTTTGTAGATCCAGAAGAAAAAAAAAGATAAATCATTAAACAAATCAGATAAGAACACCAAGTAAGTAAGGGACACAATGAAACAAAGCAATGAAAAACTACATTATTTCTATTTCTGAGAATATAGAGGCAGGCTGTGTATGGAATACACACAGCACAATTATTTTGTTTTGCTGACTGAAATTCACGGCCAATTTGAAGGCTTTAGTTTGAAGTGCTTTTAGACACTGTTAGTTATGTTGGTGTGTTTCTATTATTTTGTCAACCCTATTTTATTTTAATGAGGGTAGACAAAATGTTCAAAACACCACACAGTTATAATAATAATACCTTTACCTGTAGGCCTATGTGTAGCCAGAGTTATGCACACACTACACAGGTAAATGTATTATATACCGGACAAATATGTAACACTATTACAATATTGATTATATCAATGTAAATATTGTTATCGTTAACAATAACAATGTTGTTATATAAAATTGTCTAACATTTGGCAAAAGGCCCAGCAAAACAGAATCAACAGGGGTCGACATTGTTGTTTATGTGTGTGTAACTGGGAGTATGATCTGGTACGAGTTCACGACTAGTTAGTTACGGGTTGGACTGCCGGTCCAGGGCACTTTCACGGGTGGAAGGTTGTGAAAACATGGGTTACAGGTCGCCTGGAACGCAGCATTAGTCATGACAGTTAGGGAAACATGGGGCGAGGGGAAAGCTTGCTGTGTTGTGTTTTGAATTTACTTGGAACGTCAACAGAAGTGACCATGCAGGAACTCATAGTGCACCTTTAAAGGGATATTTCATCGCTGGGAAGATGAATATATCTTTAAATCGGGTCACTTAGGTAGTTTTTAGAAATGTATGCCTTCTAGGCCAATAAAAGTCCAACCCCCTATGTACGGATTGAACAGATGTAGAACTAGCTGGCTTGTAGTCCACAGCTTCTGGGCAAAAATGCCCCCGGTGATGCTAAATGAGGATTTTTGCATTATCAGAGTTTTTTTTTTTCCAGACCCACAATACAGAGAATACTAGTCTCAGAAGGACATGAGGAAGGGAAGCATGGCCATTTGAAAATACTACCGGGTACTACTACTACTGATACAAAGCTTAACCCTTATGTTGTCTTTGGGTCAAATTTGACCCGTTTTCAAAGGGTTTATTGTATATCAGAAATAAAGGAAGGCGAAATACGGGTGAAAAATGGGGAAAAAGTGGCAAAATAGATGAAAAAAAATAATACAAAAACTTGTGAAAAGCAACAAAAACATTATTCATGGTCAAAGGGAAGACAACACAAGGGTTAATACTAATCGGGGAAATATTCCTTTAAAGGTCCTGTGACATGGTGCTCTTTGGATGCTTTTACATAGACCTTAGTTCCTTGATACTATATCTGAAGTTTCTTTTTATATATACCTTAGTGATCCCCTAATACTGTATCTGAAGTCTCTTGTATATAGGCCTAAGTGGTCTCCTAATCCCATATCTGAAGTCCCTTTTAGATAGGCCTTAGTGGTCCCCTAATACTGTATCAGAAGTCTCTTTTATATAGACC
>NC_045736.1:10914016-10914130 GCF_008692095.1 Etheostoma spectabile | reverse complement strand
CCTAATACTGTATCAGAAGTCTCTTTTATATAGACCTTAGTGGTCCCCCAATACCATATCTGGAGTCTCTTTTATATAGACCTTAGTGGTCTCCTAACACCATATCTGAAGTCT
>NC_045736.1:10897959-10914006 GCF_008692095.1 Etheostoma spectabile | reverse complement strand
TTATATAGACCTTAGTGGTCCCCTAATACTGTATCCGAAGTCTCTTTTATATAGACCTCAGTGGTCCCCTAATACCGTATCCAAAGTCTCAAGGTGGAGGCTGGGGGTGTGGACTTGTTTAACTTGGGTTTACCCCAATTTTGCAATCACTGCTTTTTCTGGGATTTACCCGGTACTATTGCAGTATGCAATGCTGTCAAAGATTTCTTCTGAAAAATGACTATGAAAACTATTTTCATAGAAGGAAAAAGTACTTTTCCTCTTGCTTAATTCCCTATCGATCAACAATTTTTGTCATGACCTTTGTATCCGACGAGCAATTTCTTATCTGACGTGTTTACAGGAAACAAGAGACGTTTAGTGTAACCGAAAGCAACTTTACTGGATACTCGCCCAGTTTCTGGTACAACTGGTTGGCGTTAACAAGCACCTTCCTTCTGTTTGTGCTGCATTGTCCAGAGACTATAGCAGCCATAGTTTGTTCATTATGAGCGTGTCCTTGTGACCTCCTGACCCCAATTGGGCAAAATATATCTTCATCATGTTGCTGAGCTTATTAGGGAAACTAAGATTTTAAAATGTCTTGACTTACCCCAAATTATGTTGTGCTTTGAATAGATTCCCATTAATCTGCACTACAAATGACTGGTTTACCACATGTATTCCAGAATTTTGACAGGAAATACATTGTAACTGGAATTTAATCAGCTTTTTGTCAGCTTTAATTGGACGAACCCCTCACTTGCTTTTATATATAATTAATAATTGCCTTATAGAAGATTAAAACTCATTATTTCCTATTCCCAAAACAAACAAATTAGTGAAAACCTTCAATCGCGTTGCTGTAATGCAGTTCCACATTAAGGCCATAAGGTGTCATGCTAAACACTGTGAGACATCCTGTCCCCATGAGTTAGACTATCAAACGTCTCACTTGTGTTCCCTGCTTGCAGCGGTTTGTAACTAAGTACAATTTACTTGTGTATTACCATGTCATGCTACTTTATAATTCTACTTGACTATGCATATAGGAATTATGACTCCAATTCATTTATTTGACATTTAAATTGTGATTAACTTTCCAGATTAATGGTTCTAACAGTCCATTTTGAGATTTTCGAACAGTATGAGTTAATTTGTGTAATCTAAGAGGAAATGTTTTAGGTACAATAACAATACAGTTTAAATACTGAAGTCTAAATTAATGAATATTTCTACATTCTGGAAGCTATGCCTTTGTTTTATGTACAGTAGTCATTAGCATTGTGAGAATACTTAAGGTTATTTTTGTGTGTAGTGTTTTCCAGATTCAGCTTTCAAAATGCACTACAGCTAAATGAGCCATACTTGGGACACCCCTCTCTAATCTAGTCGTAAACATTTTTGGATTTCCCAGACGTGAAGAGCGGCCTGTGGTCCCCTGAAGGCAACACGTCGCTTACTGTCTGAACCCGGGTGATACTTGAGGTCACCTTCTTCATTTTTCATTGGTGTTAAGCAGGACAAAGTGAGACTCAAGTTTCATCCCACAAAGTCTGGCCATTGACCTCCAGGGCTGACGCACTGCAGCGGAGCAGTCACGTTGCAGTTACCTGTCAGAAATCTTTATCTCCTTGAATCATTACTCGTCGTATGTTGTGGGACTCCACTCTCCATTCTTAGTATGGAGCCAAACGGAGCTAACAAAGCATATTCCGACGGATACTGGAGGATACAACGATTCCATTAATGTATACATCCAAAATTACTATTTAAACACTCACTTTATTGATTTGCTATGATATTAATTAAAATGATGTATTTCATATCTTGAGATCTGGTCATCACAAATGTCCCTTTAAGCCACTCTGAATTATTGAAGAAGGCCAAAATGTCGTTTGAATAATTAATGTTTTTAGGAACAAAGTCCTTCTGCCACAAACTCTCAATCAGGATCACAGTTTCACACAGTTTCTGATCACATTGCGAAAAAGGAGAGGATAAGAGAAAATCTGTCAATGCAAATTAAATATGTACACTCGGGGCTGTAACCCCCAAATTGTGACAGTGGCTCCAGTAAATTCCAGGAACATCATCTGAGATCCCGAGTAGGCGAGCTTAATGGAAGAGGATAGGACTGCCAAGGATGGATGGGGCTATATATATATAAATATATATATATATATATATATATATATATATATATATATATATATATACAGTATATATTGATTTACTGTATGCATTATTATAAATTTGGAGTCAGCAATAAATGGGAGGACGTGCAGGATGCCTCAATGATATTGGGGACTCCCAGCATGGGTGAAGCAAATCAAAATAAAAATGAGAAACAGTGACTTCCTGAAAATTAGTGTTTTTTTATGACACTGTACCTGATCACCCATCACCCCCATTAAGAAGCAGGGTGTGTTTTTTTCATCCTCTCCAGTGCTGAGAGAGCAGATGGAGCGCCTCACAAGCTTCACTCATGTAGTGTCAAAAATGTGCGTCTTATTTGTCATAATGCATCTTTTACATCATTTTGCTTTTCCAATTAGCAGCCATAAAAGTAGTAATGCAAAACCAATGTCTGAATGTTGTTGATTAACAAAATCAGGGCACAGAATCAATGGCTCTAGAAATACTTTAGGTAAACACTGCTGAACTTTGATTAATATTGAACCCATGAGGATTGCTTTGCCGGTCAATATTGAGCACTGTGTTCACACTTTGATCAAAAATATAACGGCAAGGTCATGGCAGCGGTGAGGCAGCTTGATGCCAGTTACCGTCACTGGAAGAAACAGGATACTTTGGACGGATTTAATACAAGCTGCCCATGTCCAACTTTGACTTTGCCCTCTGGAGGGAGTGAACTTCAGCTTGCTGTCTGTGCAGGTCTGAAATTGGCTTATAATGTGTCTGCTGACAAAACAGTAACCCAATCTACAGATATGAGTTTCACAGTCTGAGCTTTCGTGTGAGACCCATCCATTGTTTCCCTTTAAAGGAGTGGGACCGTTCTTCTTGTCCCGAAGAACAGAGACATGCAATGGGAATATTTTTAGATCCATTAAGAGTTGCACTACAGTCTGCTGTGTCACAGTGATTGGACACTCCGCTGGTCTTTGAATGGATTTCTCAGGGTGAATCTTTATCAAAGGAAGGATGGATGTGATCTCTTCGTGGAACACCTAATGAATTATAAATGACAGCCTCACATTAGCGCTGACCTTTCCAGAACCACCTGTCTGTTAAATGCTAAAATGCTATCAGGCCTCGTCTCCGTTGTATCACTGTAGGATCAGTGATCAGCAGGGTAGATTGACCCGTGGACCTGAACGTTAACTAAAGGACAACAGGAGCAGGCCTCTGAACACTGCAAAAAAAAAAACAGCCAGTATATTTTAGCAGGAAATAACTTTAACAGCTTTGTCTTACTGAACAAAGACTTGGCTCCCGAAAATCATAAAGTGTGCACTCAGCAGAATGTGATGATGATGTGTCTGTCCCAATGATATGTCTGTGATGTGAATGTTTGGGACAGTAAAGCATCACATGAAACAGCTAGCGCCTAGAATTGGTGGCCAAGATAGATAATCTTATAAATAATTCATTTGGTCTGCATATTTAATTTAGTGCTTTTGCATTTGAAGCTATCACGGTCAAAAGCATTGTCAAGCTCACAGCACTAGACTTGACTAGATCTAGTGAAGCCAATAGACAGAAATATGTCAATATGTCAGCTTTTCATCCGTTGCATTTCTGCATGATTTGATAATGCTGTTTGATCTTCCTATCTATTTTTAGCATGGGCTCCTACTCATTTCTTAATTAGATAAGGCTTGTTACAAAACACACAGCAAGAAAACGTCTGCTCCTCCATTCTGCCACCTACACTCCGACACCAGATATGTGTACATATATATATATTTAAAAAAAACACTTACCCGGTTCTTTTTCCTTCTTGTTATGTGACACGGACTCGCTGGGGAGAATTTTTGAATAGAAAGAGATGAAAAGGCAGGGAGAGAGATGCTATCATGATATCAGTGCAGAGAACCAGCAGTGAGAAGGCATTAATAAAAGCTAACATGAGGTGGTAATGAGTATTGACCTGCAGCCATGCACACTTACACTTATACATTCATCACTATTGTCCAACAGAGAAAAAGTTTTAAAAAGTTAAAATTTGTTTAATGTCACACAGCCAATTTATCCCAGAAATAAAATCATCAGAGGGAAACTATACAGTTAGGATACATGTTTAATGAAAGGCACTCTTTACAGGATAAATAAAACATTACGACACTGTATATTGTACAATGTTGACACATACTGTACAGTAACAGTCCTCGAGTATGAAGTGCTACGTAACATAGTAAAGTGCTGACGTGACTAACCAATGTCACCTTATTGCATTTCATTTTAATTAATTAAAGTATTGCTCTTTCCATTGGGTGAAAAACAAAACATAGTTGTTTTGCCACCCATACGTCGTCATTATTGCATATTGTGGGGAAGGCATTGATTGTGTTACAACTACATCCACTGCCATTTCTATACAAGCTCTTTTTATATGTATACTAAACTCACATACAGTACATTTTCAAGATTTAAACGTGGCATGCATATATAGTACCAATTTTCCAGACACAAAGTTCATCATTTGTTGTCATCATTTCACAAATCCAGTTGTAGTTTTGGCTCTCCCTAGCACATTGAATATAATGATAATCACTATATGATTGAAAGACTATAATATTTAGGTACAATAAATATGTCAAACTTTCAGTTACTGATAATAAGAGTTCAAACTCCTTTCGGCACACTATGCCATGCAATACAAATGAAGGAACAAGGGTAAATTGAGGCATTATCAAAAAAAAGAGTGCAAAGGTATTGTTTGTTGTCTATGCCCTCTCCTCGATTCTCTCAGTCTGATCACAAATACATACCTCATCTCACATTCACATAAGACACTCTAAGAAATGTGATTTCCCTGCCAACAGTTGATAGTGTAAAGCTCCAAAAGTCCTCAAGAGATACGTGGGAATAAATGTTCAGTGCCACAAATTGATATGTTTTTTAAAGCATACATTCATATTATAAGAACAATATTAGATCTGGTGCAAAACACCAAATAGTAAAAATGAAACCACGTAGTTAAAAATAACTTTTTATTTTAAAAGCTGCATACAACTACTGCATGTACTATACTACAGAAAATCTTAATGCAGATTTATATTTTGTCTATCTACAAGACTAATAGCAGACATGCCAACTATTTAATTTATTCAGGAATATTTTTAGGGGGTAAAAAGGCCCCAGAACTTAATTTAGACCCTGGTCCCTGCGGTCAAAATGCAATGAGTTCCTCAAAACGTTCCTACTGTAGACCTTGGGGAAAGTTCCTGCTGTGGAAAAGTTGCTTATCACACAGATATTGTTATGCTGTGTCATATGGAGAAGTACTGCTGGCTGAAGCATTCACAACTATAGATGTTGCCAATAAGACAATGTGTGCGCTCCTGTCCTCTTGCCTTACACTATTCGCCTGCCCTTTAAAATCGTGACAAGTTCTATTTTGGTTTTGCTGATTATGACAGTGACAAGTGACTAATTGATGTAATATGAACTCTGAGTATACTTCCAGTTTAAATCCTCTGATTTTCACAACAATTTTTTTATTTTCTTTTGTGGGATAAATCTACTGTTATTTAAGATTCTCAAGGATATTTTGGTGAAACTTACAACTTGCTTTGCCTTTGCACTTGTTTATCCCAACAGTCTACATTTTAAAGGTGATGAAATTTCTATAGTACAAATGAGCACTTTTCTTCAAATTGCACTGGATGAAAGATGATAATTATACCTTTCAGTTCTTCTCTTGAAGTTGATCAGACAGAGTAATTGCTGAGTTGTGTTAATTGCACTTTGACACATCCACAAGCAGACAGACAACTTGTATTAAGACTGCCTCACCACACAGGGCCTAATAATACTGTCATATATGCAAACATGTTCCCATGTTTGGAGTACAAAATAGTGAGAAACAAGCTAATATCGCCGCAGTCAATTCACTACTGGATATGTTAGACTTGTCCATGTGTTTTTCATGCCCTTGATATGTAGGAATACTTTCTCTAACATTGTGTGCCATTTTTCTCGTTTTGCCAGTTGCCGTTACTTTTGTTTAGCGAGGGTGTGCTTCCGTACTTGTTTGCAGCTGACATTTTCTGAGCAGCCTCCGCCGCCGCATCCATCACCTGTTTCTCCTCCTGCTCAGTCTCACGGTGGTAAAAATAGTTAAAGTTGGAGACGATGACAGGGACGGGCAGGGCGATGGTCAGGACACCAGCGATGGCACAGAGGGTGCCGACCATTTTGCCTCCAATTGTGATGGGGCACATGTCTCCGTATCCCACAGTGGTCATTGTCACCACAGCCCACCAGAAGCCGTCAGGGATGCTGACAAACTGCGTCTGGGGCTCATCCACTTCTGCAAAGTAGATGGCACTTGAGAATAGGATGACTCCTATAAAAAGGAAGAAGATGAGCAGCCCAAGTTCCCTCATGCTGGCTTTTAAGGTCTGCCCCAAGATCTGAAGGCCTTTCGAGTGTCGGGAGAGCTTAAAAATTCTGAAGACTCTCACTAGACGGATAATTCTTAGGATTGCCAGGGACATGTTCTGACTGGAGTTCATATCATCATCAGGGGTTGTAGCCAGTTCTGTTCCAAGGGTTACAAAGTAGGGAATTATAGAGACTATATCAATGGTGTTCATGATGTTATTGAAGAAATCCCTTTTGCTGGGGCACACCACAAAACGGACACCAACTTCAAAGCAGAACCAAATGATGCAAATAGTCTCCACAATGAAAAAGGGGTCTGTTAAATACGCGAACACGTCTTTAGTGGCGGGATGAGGGGCAGAACCGCCTTGGGTCCCGTTGATGAGTTGGGTAAAACTCGGGGCAAAGTCAGTGTCTTCCCTGAACTCTGGCAGAGTCTCTAGACAGAAGATGACAATGGAAATGACGATGACAAACACAGAAACCAGAGCGACAGATTTGGCTGCACTGGAGCTTTCTGGGTATTCAAACAGTAGCCAGAATTGCCGTTTGAGTTCGTTGGTGGGCAAAAGGACCTCTGGCTCTTTGATGAACCCTTCATCTTCACGGAACTGCTCCATCGCTTCATGACCCAGCTCATAGAAAACCATTTCATTCGCAAAAACATCTAAGGGAACATTGGCCGGTCTACGAATTCTCCCCCCTGACTGATAGAAGTACAGAACACCATCAAAAGACGGGCGGTTCCTGTCAAAGAAGTACTCGTTTTTCATTGGGTCGAAGTATCTTATCCTCTTCATGGGGTCACCAAGCAGTGTCTCTGGAAAGTTATTCAGGGTGCTGAGCTGGGTCTCAAACATCAGACCTGAAATATTGATGACAACTTTCTCGTCTTTTTCTTCAATGCAGTGCTTTTCAAACACATCTTCATTCTCGTAGCAATCCTTTGCCATCTTACTGAAGACACTATCAGTGGGAGACTCACTGTTGATCAGGAGCTTCAGATTAGAGATCAAACTGCCACTGCTGGACTTTGCTTTAGTGGTCAGAGAAGGGGGAGTGGATGGTGACAACCCTTCTTGGCCAGACTGATGCCGACGTCGTCCTCTGTATGGCGACTGGTGAGGAGAACTAAGTCGATGGGTTAAAAGATTGTGATCAGGGGCCTCTGAGGGGGGTGAAGTCGGGTACCCAGAGTCACTTGGGTCCCCCAGGTTGATGCCAACATCATCCATGTTCTCAAAATTAACCAGCGGCACCTCCATTGCCTGTCTCGTCACAGGCCACAACTCCGTCTATCAGCCTGGTTGGAGTACAGGAGACAGAGGAGATACCACAACCAGTGCCACGATGTAGATCCTAGCAGGGCCTGCCTCCTTCTGGTTCTCATTCAGGCAGCTGAACGCAACATTTGGATTCAGTCCTCTAAGTAATCTGTTGAAAAGGGGTGAAAAAAAAGCAAAGTTACGTTACATTTTTGTTAAATAGTGCAAATACAGTTCTGTTGGTGAAGAGACTTTTCTGTTAGCTCGTGTTTGCATCAGCAAAAAACTTGACATCTGATACTATGCTTGTACAGTTATTTTTTTCCCAATTCTCTGCCATGGCATACAAGAAAACACAAGCTCTGCAAGTTCGGCTGTGAAAGGGCTTACACAAGGTATGGGTCGTATTATCGCTGATCATGGGCTACAGAATGAAATGAAGGTGTTTGGATTTCTAATGGAAAAACGTCTGAGCTCTCAGATTTGACTGGAAGCAGAAACTCATCAAAACTGAAACACATTTGTTCCTTTGCTTTAACGTCAGTCTCTAACTACTGTTTGGGTTGATCCATCTCAACCCTGTCGTGGGGTAGTCTATCAGCATCACATTTACATTATGTCTAAGTAGCTGTTTATCGTTCCATTTGTCTGGTTGAGAGAGGTAACCAAATCCCGACACATGCTTCGAAAGCTGCAACCTCTGTGTCCACTTGACACCAAGGGCCCTGCGCACTCGGAGAGACTCAGCTAACTCTATTTCCACTTGCATTGTAGCAGATAACGTAACAGTCCGGGATCGTCTTTTCAAAGGACATCTTGATACGGCTTGTACGTGCAAAAAATAAATATATTGATTGTGCCATGTCAGCAAAGAGGGGTCACTCAGACCAAGGGAAAGGACATTTGAAGATGCAGAAAACAGAAAAGTGCTGTTAAATCTACACTCTTGAATCTTTACATTCTTTTCTAAAAGCAACTCCTTGATGCTAATTTGCTACTAAAATCCCACCAAACAAACTTGCCTTGTCTCACACAGCATCAAAGGCAACATCCACCGAGATCACATCAATACACTTATCAAACCACCCACAAACACATGCAAATATACATTCAATCAATTGTTTAAAAAGTTTAAATCCAGCCATGTGCAGACGGTCCGCACCACTCACCGGCGTCCCCCGGCTCTGCAGAAGTTGTGTTTCCTTCTCAATCCTGCCTGGCAGCTCCGCTCTGCTCCCCCTTCCTCCCTTCAATCTCTCCCTCATCCAGACTCACAATCAAGAGTGTCTCTAGCTCTATTAAAGCTCCCATTGGGTAATTTAACACCCTATGCGAAACCAGAGATGCCAGAGGTACCCACACACACTTGCAAACATACACATTGGCACGCACACACAAACAGAGACAAACCCAGAACACAGGAAACTCACAGTATTTTGAATTGGGGGAGGGGTGGGGGGGTCACCTGGCTTTGTTCTCCCTGCTCCCTCATCCGTCAGTGGGATAAGTGAGGCTGTTACAGGCAGCTCTCTGATAGGAGATTTACGCAGCAGGAGCCAATCACTGTTTGATATGGCGAGGGGAAAGTGGGACCCACTTTTTCCCCTCTTTCCTGCAGAGTAAGCATCAACACGCAGGATCATCCCATCCACCCTCACCTTGGGGATTATACTGCATTCTTCCCCCGTTACCTGCAGCAGCGCACATCTGCCCAGGGGATTCAGCTTTCTCTTCTTTGCATCTTTAGTGATACATGCTGACGTGAAATCTTATATTATCCGACAATAATAGTCTATGATGTTTTTTAACAGTTGCAAATGTTTTCCTTGTCTTCTCTGAAATCTCAATCAAACTTCTTGTCTTTAATTAAAAAAAAAACTGCCCTGTATGCCTTTTCTCAAAATCAATAAAATAAGCATTTGCCAGTCCCTCTTTACAAAAACGAGAATTATACAGCACACAAGGATCAATTTTATTGATAAATATGTGTACATTTTCACTGAGGTCAGTTATTCTGGGCACACATTTCCCGAGAGGTGTTGAGTATGGATTTGTTAGAGGGTTCATAGTGTTGAGAGTAAAAACAGTCCTTTTCCAAGAAAATCCTGCAGATGTGTTTGCGTTTTTTCATTTCTGCTGACCCTGCCAACTGTGTGTGTGCCAGCTATTGAAGGTTTGTCAGATTAATACAGAAGAAAAAAAACCCAAACGAGCCCAATTAAAAAGGTTCAATCAAATTACAGAAAGGCTGCACTTCCTTTTCTTAATCCTGCTGAATTCTCTCGAGGAGCGCAAACTTTAATCAAAAGTTAATCTCTTGCACTTTTTCAGAAGGTCGGCCAATTTGGCAACATGGGTTGAATATAGTGTTACCTGATAGTGAACCAGTAGCCTGAAATCAGAAATCATTCCCTCATCTCCCTCTCCTCCTGCTGCAGCCTGCAGTTGGCTGTCTGCTGATCCTCGGTAACATTGCGGCAGGAGCAGCACCACTGCAGGAACGGGCACATGGCTTCAAGGTTACGGAAAACTTTTTTAGGACATCACAGTCTACACTTCGCTGTACATCATCACCAACCATTACCTCTAAAAATTCTGATTATGTGTCCTCACAGGAACATTGTGCACATGTGCATCAATGAATATAAACTTTTGTATATGCAGATATACATGAAGGTTTTCCCCATGCGCAGAGAAGTACAGGAATGCAAAGAGACGCATGTGCACAGACAAACATCCCTCAACATGCTTAACAAATATGGTATATAGGGATTTTTTTCTAGGATCATCCTGCAATGTCCTAGAGATGTCATTGAGAACACAGCCAGCTGAGGCATGACTTGTCACCTAAACACTTCATAATAGAAATTGTGACAGGCAAAGAGAGACAGGAAGACAGATGGTGAGGGGGGGGCGATCATAGACTACGAGAGTCGGACCAAGAGGGTAAATAATCGATCCATTCCACTGCTAAACGATTTGTGTCAGTAGAAGAGGGAACGAGGAGGTAAATGGGTGGGATATGAGCGTCAGGATGAGGTGGACTGCAGCTACTGCAGTGTCACACGTCTCGGGACTCTGACAGTGTGACAGAGGGATAACGTCCTGCCTTCTGTCCTTCTGCGCAGCCCTCGATCCAACATCCCTCCCTCCCTCCCTCCCCTGCCATGACACAGTCACCTTACCCATTAACAGACCGTGTTGACAAAGCATTTTCTTTATCAGCTTGTGCGTGAACTATACTGACGCAGCATAGGTATAAACGCCTCCTTCCTACACACTGTTACAGGGCTTGACTTTGAGCCACGGACAGAAAAAAAAAAAAACTTCAACACAGAAGAGACTAAATTTAAGTGAAGGAAGTATCCAGATTGCTCAGTCAAAGAAGCATTACAGTAACACACTGTAAATGAACTTCATTATAGGTGAAGGTCCTGCAACTAAAATGTTTTATTCAGTTTAAATCATGCTGTCATGTATGATGTTTCTTGTTTTTGTTACTAACACTATTAGTACTAATATTAATATTAAACTCTAATCTTGTATTTTTATAATCTTTTTTAGCTTGACTTTGTAAAGTCAGGGACTACCAAAGTTGGGACTAGAGATGAAAAATAGCCTTTTGGCCAGTTCTGGTATATTTACAGCAACGTTGAAATGGCTCCTGGGAGTGTTACATTAAGTATTATATTGTCTGAGCCAATTTTTACCATTTCATTGATTGTTGGCTAGTTTGATCTATAAAAATGCATCATATTTTGTTATACTCTAGTTTGAAGTAGTTTTTTTCTGGCATTTCTGCTTTTATTCAACAGGGACAAGAGAGCAACAAAATGAGGGGGGGGGGGGAAGAGGAATGACATGCCACAAAGGTCCCAGGCCATGCTCAAACATGGGACGTGACCACCGTCTTAAGAAACCAGGACATAACTTGTATGTAAACTTTTGATGTGTAAAGAAACTAGTATCTAAAGCTGTCAAATAAATGTAGTTGAGTATAAAGTAATGCTTTTCTCCAAAATGTAGTAGAGTAGTACAAAGAGGCATGAAATGGAAACACTCTATTCTATTATTAGGATTTTCTACATTTTCTATGTACTTTGCTATATACTGTGGTAGTTTTTAGGAGAAGTGTTTGTGTCCATATTGCTTTGTGATGGTTATTAGTTAAAGTGATTGGTAATGGCCTGACGAGTTCTCGCTTAGATCCAAACGTAGCTCGGTTGAATTACATTGGCTGGTAGCTGTCAGTACACTGCGGATCTTTTGTGTGATTTTTGCCTTTCTGATTCAGCACCTAAAGAGGTTTTCAGGGTGTGTGTCTCCTAATCTCTCTCTGTTTGTCTTTGGAAATGACAAAGTAACAAAATATGTGGACAACTCATCTCGTGCACATGATCTTAGTAATTCTATCGCAAAAGCCCATATGCTTATCCACCTCATTAAGGGTGACAGGATTTCAAAGTGCACGTCATGTAGCACGGATTAGATATTCCAGCCTGGTAATCTTATAGCGGTTGTAAAGGCAGCTGGTTATTCCAGTCTAGTAATCCTATATATATTGTAATAGAGGTTCCCCTCAGTGCAAAACTTACAAGGACAGGTCAGGAGCATACGAGGTTATAACAGCTACAGTATAGAAAACCCCATAATGCTCAAAGCACAGACACGTGTTCACCCAGAACCTCAGGGTGCCACAAGTATGGATGGATTCACTTACAGGCAAAGTGATCAGGGTTTCTCAATCACAGGCTGGGATCCCTTGTGGGCTCACTTGATAACTAGATGGTGTCAAAGAAGACTGGGGAGGCTTTAAATAATAATGTCAGGTATTTTTTTGATAGCTGTTTTAGCCTTTATTATTAGATTCACGGTCCATAAAAACAACAACAAAAAAGATACAGATACACAAAAAATATTATAATTTCTTATTTTGGAGCTGTGGTCTTGACAATTTAATACAATAAAAAAAACAATAAGAACAATCATCCTCACAGACTTTGTGATGCTTTTGCCTCTTTTTTGTCTCTTTGTAGTTACACATCTCTCTGTGGTTTTGCATGTCTTTGTGGTCAGTCTGTGTTTCTTTGCAGTTGCTTTGTGTGTCTTTGTATTTGTTTTATGTTTCTTTGTAGTCATTATGCACGTCTTCGTGGTCGGTATTTGTCTCTTTGAGTGACATTTTGCAGGTGAAGGTCAGGGGGGGCCCCTAATACTTTGGGCCCCAGGGCCTGTTCAGTAATCCATCCATGTTGAAGAGGCTGACCATGTGATTGCATGTCCCCACCTTGAGTCTGTTTTATTATTTATTTTATTTTATTTAAAGCCTTATTAAGATTAAAAATCCTTGTCCTGGTCAAGGCAGGCAGCAACAACAATAACAAACAACATGAGACGGCTAACGCAAAATATGCCTTGATATCTGAATGCATTAAACAGAAATGCAATCACCACCCTATGATTGAAAACATCGGCCGTCTGAAAAGAGAGCCACCAATTTCTGCATCAGTACATTTCTCCAATTTAAATCCACAAAAATACACCACATATTGCCTTTTAGATCTGAGGTTGCAGGCAGCTTGAGTAGAACATACCTTAAACTACTGATATTTAAGGTGATCACAGAGAAAGCAGATAAATGTTAAAACTTACTTCAAACTCTGGACTCACATCATTCTGCACAGTGAAGGGCAAACATCCAAGTGAAGTAATAATAAGCGAAACCCATTTTTGAGGGGGACTTTAAACGTCAGTCAGTACATTTTTGATTGATAAAAGATAGTTTTTTGGTTCACTGTGAGTGCGCACTTCCCTTCATTGTTTGGACGGAGGATTTGGCCTGTAGCTGAATGTGAGGACTGTTACTCCACTAAGGAGATTACGCAACACAGGAGCTCAGCCCGGAGAATCACCCTCATAGATGAACAGATTGGACTAGATACTGCTTAATTGAAACGTCTGGATTGTTTTCAGCGTCACTAATCAAAAGACAAGTGCTAATCTTGGATGACTCTTTGGTCCCGACACAGTAGGGTAAGAGACGAGCAGCCACAACATTTAACACTGCAATCCTCAGTTGTTTAAATGCTGATTAAATTCCACTTTCTTTTGCAAACATCCATTCTGTTTTTCTGCTGTTAAGAGCACAACAACATCCAATATATGCTGTAACACAAACCAATTCCCTCAAAGCACTATCACAAGCGGTGAGAGAAATAATTCTCCATCCAGCAGTCAAACTTACCCATCAACAGGGAGGATGATTGCCATGCACCACCCACTATTTTGACGTCAACATTGCTCCCCATGGACAGGGATGTTCCATGGCTGCATGGCGCGCCGAGCTCATCCAAAGCCTCCCGTGTTCCAGAGCCTCCTCCTCATGTTCCCATATGACCTGTTGTAGAGTACAAAACCTAATGATAGTGAGGAGTTATCCGTGAGATGTGTCAGATGCATTGCATTTTTTTCACATTCAGCTAGGATGATCAGACAAAAAATGAATATGTTTAAGAGTGAAATGTAATCCAGATTTTCAGCATTGAGATCAGGAAGGTTTGAGCAATACAATGTCCACAAATAAAAACAAGAATACTTTAACCACTACCACTGTGACTACAAAAATCATCATAGCAGCATTTCATTTATATGTTTTACTGTTCACATTTAACAGCTTCTATTTAAAAAAAAAAAAATCTAAAAATCCAGGTGTACATATGTCTACATGAATTTTTCATTTTATTTGGCTTATGTTAATATGAATACTGTATAAAAGCATTAAATTGAATTTACCTTGTTATCCAGTGGTGAAAGAAGCTTGTCTAAACTCACTCACTCAATCCTCTTAGATTAAATATCCAAAACAAGCAATGGCAAGTCTTAAGGAGCAGTTGGAAATCTCTCTAAAGTGAGAGGTTTTGAACATGAACAAGACGGATGTTTTTAACAACAACATGGTTTCCATGGAGTTGGTCCGTCTGAGTGACATGCAAAGAAACAAATCGTCACACAGCTCCCTGTTCACATCGTGTTAACGTAGCTTTTGTCCATTGATCCCCATTTTTGTTGTGAATATTCTGCACCATCCGCACAACCTTCACATGAGGTGAAAAAGGGTTAAGATCAGGAGATGATGCTGAAGACTTCAAAGATGACGAGTCCAAGGATTTCAGCTCATTTGCAGCTTTATTTAAACAGTGAACTAACTTTCATGACACAGTGACCCGCCTCTGTACACACACGGATGTCTATACACAAGTGACCAATGACCATCAGAATAACTGCATTTTATATAGTCTTCTTGTCCTGCAGCGGTCAATTGATCTATTTCTGTGAGAAAGAGTTACCTTCTTATTTGTGAGACACTTCAACTCGTTACACATTCTGATCTATTCTTGCAACCTGTGTCCCCTTCACACGCTGACTCGGCTCTGAAAGCTCCCTGTGAATGGTTAACTACATTTAAACTCTTGCATGCATACAGTACATATCAACCTATCATAAGGTATGTTACTTGAAACCTTCTTTGCCATCTCTGAATAGAAACTGTGTTCCCCTTGCCTGTCCACCCCCCACCCATTAGTGTAACGAGCCATAACTGAAGTGAACTTCTGTTTGTGCAGCACAGGGCTCATTTTTCTCATCGCTAGTAAAGTCCTCAACCTGTCCATCTGCCTGCCAGGTGCTCTGGCTTGGCTCTCTATCATATTTCTGTGTGTGTGTGTGTGTGTGTGTGTGTGTGTGTGTGTGTGTGTGTGTGTGTACACCTCTCTGCCCTTCCTCTTGTCTATTTAGTTTACTTTGTTGAAAGTCAGGGGGGGTTGACATATTTTTCACAAAGACGCAGCTTTTCCCCTAATTGTACTACTTCATCGTGACTTTTATCTGATTTGGTGGTCCAATGCTTTGATTGCAAAACTGAATTACGTTTCAAATGTGCTAAGTTTAATACATATGTGCATATTATATAAAATGTGCAATAGACAGGCAGGCTAGTCCAGGATGTGTCGCGTTTCAGCATGGCTGTAGAGTCTTGTTGTAGAGTTTTGTTGGTACTGTGAGTGGAAATTGAATGAGCCTATTGCACTCTTTAGCCGCATTATTTTTAAGGTAGTTAGCATAAAAGAAGAATTAAAGGGCCAATGGCATGAAAATGTCACTTTATGAGGTTTTTAACATTAGTATGAGTTCCCCCAGCCGGCCTATGGTCCCCCAGTGGCTAGAAATG
>NC_045736.1:10897824-10897949 GCF_008692095.1 Etheostoma spectabile | reverse complement strand
GGTGTAAACCGAGCCCTGGGTATCCTGCTCTGCCTTTGAGAAAATGAAAATTTAGACGGGCTGATCTGGAATCCGGGATACCTCCCCTTTCTTTACTTTGCCCGCCCAGGGAATTTGGCCCACCC
>NC_045736.1:10897712-10897814 GCF_008692095.1 Etheostoma spectabile | reverse complement strand
GACATCATGGCTTTCAAATGAGCAAATTGGCAGTTGGTCAAGGCTACACCCCCCCCTTCAATATCTTCAGACACAGAAATGGCACGTCCTAAGGAAAGCTCA
>NC_045736.1:10875220-10897702 GCF_008692095.1 Etheostoma spectabile | reverse complement strand
GAACTGGCTCTAGTGGCTGTAATTCTGCACCAAGGTTGAATTTGGGGAAAGAGACTTCAGATATGGTATTAGGGGACCACTAAGGTCTATATCAAAGCATCCAAAGAGCACCATGTCATGGGACCTTTAACAAACAAAAACGTTACAGGGCAACCAAATGATTAAAACTAAATTGGTTTCACTGCGGTTCTATACTGTTACCTAGAGTAACTGGTCCTAACTGGTCATAACACTGACAGGCCAATATACACTAGTCATTCCACAATGAACATAGTAAACTAATAATTGTACTGTAAATATTGTAATTGTAAATAATGATGTTGTTCCTCAAAGATAATTAACATTACATTTAGCATCTACCGTCCACATAATGCATTCCCTTGTAATTTGAGGCCAACATGTGCCTTATTAGCAGAGCTCAGCTCTAAAAACCACACAATACCCATCATGCAAATCATTGTTGCTAGTAGCCTATACTCTCCTGAAACACCCTTTCTTGGCTTATAAAATATTTCTGCACCAAACGCTTGTGCTGAATCCTTGTGAGGTCTCTGGTTGCCTTGTGCAGCCTCCATGTTGTATTGGTATGTGCAGGAAATAGATACTCCGGCATGCGTCTCAAAGGTGCTGAAAAAGCCCCGGTTGCTGCCATGTAACTGGGGACGGACGGATAGGTATTCAACTCTGAACACTGAGTATCTTCTAATCCAGGGAAACATCGTCAGCCATGTGTTGCCGCACTGTGGCTGCTTTGGGAGAATAAAGCAGCTGGAAATCTTCAAGTGATGCCAATGGTTTTCACACACCTTTTAGTATGGGTCAAAAAACAAAAAACAAAAAACAAAAATCATGTGGGAGTGCTATGTGTGTGTGCATGTGTGAATGCATTTTGTGCTTTTTATTTACTGTTTAATTGTTTTAAGGACCCCCTTGAAAATGCATCTCAAGGGGTTAACCTACTAATAAAATACTTAAAAGAAGTGGGCTAATGCTAAGCTCATTGATAAGCTCACTAAGTTCCAGGATATATCACTGAACAACATGCATCTTTGCTGGATTTGAAATGATACTTTTGTAAAAGTAGCATTAACATACACGTCTTTCCCTCCATTGTTTTAAGGCTTTATATACCACCAAGAGCTTTCTACTGCCTCACTCTCTTTGATCAACCATGAATAATAAATGAAGGCAAGCTGCTAAACCTCCTTCACTATCTCTCCTCCCTGCTGCTCGCCCCCGACCGACGTCAACGCTCCATCCAGGTACCCCACTATAGATTATAGACAACAAGCTCCAGTTTCTTACATCATGACACAGACCTTCTTCTTTTTTTGGCAACATTTCACAATAATCATCATTAATAAGTGGAAAAAAAGGGTGAATTAAACTCAAGTTATTTTACTGTTGACAATTAAATAACGTTTTTATTTTATTACGAGTAAATGCACTTTTACTTAAAATTATATATCATAAATTGTACATCTTTGTCAATTGTTAAAAGTAGTTTTGTAAATAATCTATAAACATTATTTGGATGGCTATAATAAAGTTCGGCTATAATTGCGCTTATAATAATTAGTTAATAGTTAACAAGTGGTTTATTAAGCATCAAGTAACTTTAATTTGGCCCTATTCAATCTTTTTTGGTGATATTTAAATCATTGATTATTAATGCACTGATGATAGCTCTTTAAATAATGTTTATAGAGGCTTTAGAAAGTATTTATTAACCATTAACAAGTTATTATAAGCACCTGTTACAACTTAATAATAGCCATCCAAATAATGTTTATTGACAAATTACAAATGACTTCTTAAAGGTCTACAAATCATTTGGTAATCATTAATGGATATTTATCATAATATAAAAATCATATGTTTGCAACAAAAACATTTAAATAAATTATAGCTTTCCAAATAAATAGTTAACTACTTTTAACCCTTGTGTTGTCTTGCCTTCAAAATTGAAAATCAACACTTATGTTGATGCTTTTTATCAACGTTTTTAACTTTTTCTTAAGTTTTTTTTTCCCATTTTTCAACACTTTTGAAGTTTTTTTCAATGTTTGTCATTTTTTTTAACGTTTTCAACACTACGTAACACCAACTTGGTAACTTTTGTTTTACAGTTATTTTTGGAATTCATGGTCAATAAACCTCATTTATAGGAAATTATACCTAATGTTTGAGGTAGAAAAGCAGAAATTAAGAATTATTTAAACTAAAATTAAAGGAATGGATGTTGATGGATAATCACAGACTGGAATATGTCAACTTTTACTCAATAATATTTCAAAACCACTTCAATTTGTTTTTTTCAAATGCTATAAAATTGAAGACCCCAAAATGAATGAAAGTAGAGATTTGTACTTGCCAAAAAGCGTAATCATGTTATTTTAGGTAGTTAAAAAGAACATTAATATAGGAAAACATGAGGGTTAACTATTAATTATCATTTGATTGACTGATTTCATTTTACTTGTTTACAGTAACAGTACAGTACATTTATTAGTGATGGTTATTATAAAGTGTTACCTTTCATGTTTTATTTTAGGGTCTAGCTGGTGAACACAGTGGAGCATTCAGCACCTGAAGAGCCAGATGTTTCCCTCAGGGGTTGGTTGAGACCAAAACCTTAGAGGGGGGAGCTTAAAGGTGAGTATTAAACTCACATTCTTTGGGTGGCCAGAAATAATACTTCCAATGAATGTCACTCTGTATCTTGTTGATGTGTACAAGGTAACTGTTTGCTAACAATTTTACTAAAACAACATTATACAGTGTGCTCTGGGAAGAAATGGGTTAAGAAAGGAGTAGTCAGGTGATCAGAGAAAACAAACAGTCAATCCAGATTATCTAGCCTATACTACTTTTTTGGAGGTCAATCTCAATGAGTAGCACCCACAAGTTAGATAATAATGGACAATGTTATTATAAATGACTGATGGCCAATGGCATTTGTAAGTGTAAATGTGCTGTATTTTATATAGCGCTTTTCTAGTCTTAGACTAACACATTCACACACTGTGGCCAAGGCTGACGTACAAGGTGCCACCTGCTCATCAGATAAACACTCACACACACTCACACTCCGATGGTGCAGCATCGGGGGCAACTATTGGTTCAGTGTCTTGCCCAAGGACACTTCGACATGGGACTGCAGGGCCAGGGATTGAACCCCCAACCTTCCAAATGGCAGGCAACCACGCTACCACTGAGCCATAGATTGAATTATTTCGTTATTTTATCACTATTATTATTACTTCAACTTCTTTGACCCAATTGTAATAAACCAGTTATACTTTAAGGCACGTTCCTGGCTAGGGCCTCTGATGCTTCTGATAACCCCCCCCTCCTCTTCCACCAATCACAACCAAAACCCCTCCCCCACACACACACACACACACATACACACACATACACACACAGCTGGTCTTTCATCTCTGTAGTGTTTTTTTTGCCAGAGGAACACACACAGCGTCATGCACACTGTGATGACGACACTTTGTTCGAGGCGAGAGGCCCTCTCTTCATCAAGAGATCATTGCATACATAATGAATAAGCTTTGTGAACACAGTAGGACATATTCACTGTAACACACACACACACACACACACACGCGCACACACGCAAATGTCCTTGTTTTATCAAGATTTAATTTTCTCCGAATGATTCCCTCTCTCTTCTAATTGTTCTGATGAGACAGTGTTTCATATCAGCTGTGATGATGTTCTCTACAAAGAGAGCATGCATTACATAACTGATAAGCAGTAAGCTAAATTATTTGCAACAGAAGAAGCATACATGAGGTAGGAGAAGGTGGAGAGAAGTCAAACAAAATGCAGTGGAAGCCTTACAGATTTCCCATTCCTGCTTCGTGCACAATCTCAGACTTGGAAGTGGAATGTACAAACTGGGAGAGGCCCTGGGACAGATGTTAATAAAATATTAACTCACACAGGATATTTAAAGCCTGTGACATTTTTTCCCTGGTCTGCTTTTTGGAAATGGCCTCCACCAGATGTAGCCAGCAGCGAGGATGCAGTTTCCACATTTTGACTTAACACACATTAGGATAACAGCAAGTTCAATATTTACACAGATTAAAGTTGAACTCTATCATAGCTGAATGTATCTTCTGGCCATCATATTAACATCAGTCATTTTAAATACAATAGCGAGCTGACGACCACAACGTGTTTTCTTTAACGCTTTTAGGGGCTTTCTTGTTTCCTCTCAGCTTAAATGAACATGCACTCATTTGCCTTTATTTATGAATGTTTTATGTTTGTGGTGTATGGTGTTTTTTATGCTATTTCTATATGTTGCATTTGTGGCCAAGACACAATGATGACGTCCTTGTGAGTACCAGGGTAATTAAATAAAATAAAATCAACTTTAAAAACATGGACCTGAAATAAATAATTTAAATTATACTTTTTGTAGCACTTTTTGTAGCACTTAAATAAAGCATACACAATTTTTTTATGTTTTGGACAGCTTTATCATTAGTTAATAGTTAATTTACAGATGCTTTTTTGAACAAGCAGTTAAGCAGCAGGCAATTGTTAATTTTTAGCAAGGGGGACGGATTTGAAAAAGAAAAAAGTTGCAATTAGAAATCCGCCTGCTAACACCATGGACAGCACCATGGATTTATCAGTACACAGTATTATATCGATATTTCAGAGTAATGGTCGGGCCATAGATTCTAACTTGCAAAAACCTCAGTCAGATAAAGGATCAATGTGTCAGGCAGACTAGACTAACATATTCAACTAAACTCTGCTACTAGGGAATGGAAGGGGGTAAACAAAGGGCATGCTCTTTGGTCATTTGGCTTACCCCCTCATACTGCCTACTGGTTATGAGCCATTTATATGAGCTACTTGTGGATTGCAAGTTGTCAGAAATCTTGTTAATAATGCAGTGATGAATGTCAGTAATCTCTTTTGGGAAATACACTCATTTGTTTTCTTTCTAAGAGTTAGCTGAGAAGATTATAGATACCCCTCTCATGTCTGTCCATTAGCTTAGCTAAGCATAAATACTGGAAAAAGGGGAAACCGCTAGCCAGACGTTGTCTATACATAACTAAATCCATCTACCGATACCAAAATCCAAAGTGTAAAGTTGTGGTTTTATTGTTGAGGGTTTTGTGTCTATGACTAATTCTTGCAACCAGCAGCTAGGTAGTCGTTTTCCAGTTTTCAGTCTTTATGCAAAGCTAAGCTAACGTCTCCTGTAGCTTCATACTGAACATAGGTGAGAGAGGTATTGATCTTATCAACCTACATACAGCAACAAAGCAAATAAGTTGTTAAAAAATGGATTTTTGGTCTAGACACTCAACTTCCACCTATTGAAGTAAATAACTATCAGAAATGATAAATCAGGAGTAATCTGGAGGAGGATAAACAGCAGCCAGATGGATTTTTCACAACCCTCAACAAACATGAACAAAGCCATTACTTACAGCCTATAAATTCTTTACAAGGTGCTTCTAAACATGAACTCGCTTCATTTGTACTCCGTATGTCTTTGCCTTAAATGACACAGGATTGCCTTGCCTAATCTTGCTTCTATTACTCAGATTAAACCCATACTACCACGAGGACGGTTCTCAGTGTTGATCCATCCCTCCACACCTCAGACCAGAGGGCAATCGAGTCCTGCAGCCTGATAAGTTTCCCTGTGACCTCCCCCCACTTTGTGTATTCAGCCCACCTTGTTATTGTGTAAAAGAGGATTTTTCCCGTTTCCACGCTGGTCTGGTCTTTCACATTACTTCATGTCTCCTGGTTTTATGTGTGCTTATGAGCTCTGGAGCATCTGTCCAGTGTGTGCTCTCACAGATGCACCATCTCCTGTGAGACGGGATGCATGGTTGACCTTAACCCATTTGTCACAACCAGAAGGGAGGAGGAGGGTGTTTGTCTGTGCTTCTGCATCTACGCGTGCATTTGTTCTCACATCCGCTCAATGGGTTTATCACACTTTCTATGAGTGTATTGATCCCCCATATAATTCTGGAGAGAGCAAGCGTGGACATGTGTCCCATTGTGTCTGGAAACCCAACACTACTGTCAGTCTATCGGCAGGGTAAAATGCATAACAATGCTATGATATGTGAATTAACATGTGTTTTTAGTTTGAAGCCATTTGAAACGATGCGTTTATGTGGAGAGGTGCAATGCAATACATTTCATATGCATGACCTATTTATGGTTTGTTGTGTTCTTTGTCAGTAGTTTATTAATTCAGATGTCATGGCAATTCATGATGTATTTTTGTTAAGTTTAGGTCACAGGCAGACACCAGATTTCTCTTTTGGGTCTTGAGGTTAAGATGTTTGGGAACACCTGGATAAGACCAATGAAAACCTGCTTATTTATGCAGAATATATCCTGATGAAGCAACGGTCAAAGGTAACTCACATACTATAATCTACTTAAGTACAATGTAGAGGTACTTTTATTTTATTACTGTGTAATTCTATTGGATGTGACTTTATAGTTTAACTCCAGCACAGTTGGACGGACTACTCCAATACATTTATTTGACATTTGCAGCTACTAGTTACTTTTCAGATTAAGACTTTTACATAAAACCATACATTATAAGCTTTCCAAAAGCCTGACTAAACTATAGTGGTTCCCAACCGTTTCTCTTGTGGCCCCTCCAAAAAAAACAGTGTCTAGTAGAGGGCCCCTTGTAACATTTTATTTTTCTATGAGTTGTTTTCTCTTTAAGCTTCTGTTTCATTTAAATAATAGTTTGAGGCCTAAATAGGTAAACATATAGAATTTCACAAATGTAGCAAAAAAACAATGAATGTAGATTTGTGCAGCAGCACTTCTTTCCTCTCCCATTAATTATCTTATTATCTTGACCTTTAAACTACAGAGTGTGTATGAAGTAGTAAAAACTCGCTCTACCAAGAGCAGGTACAATAGTAAAATGCAAACAATCTAATAATGCAGTATACAATGACATATTACTCACAGGGGCTGTTATTCTGCATAATAAGTACTTTTACTTTTGTTATCATCTCGATAATACTTCTGTACTTTGACCTAAAGCTATAGTGCCACGTAATTGCTAGTAACCAAAGACAACACGGAGGGTTAAAAAACATGATTTACTCTTCAGAAGAGGTCGTTATCTTCACTTGAGCTTCTGCGCACCACAATCTTCTGAACATGACAATGTATTTCTCAGCCATACTGAGAAATACAGAGAGTGTTAACTGGAGCTGACAGTCTTAATGAGCTTTGTAGCAACTCCTTTGTCAATAGCTTGAATGTAACGGACATTCATTAATATCAAAAAGTTTTAGGCAAGATTTTGAGTGCAGGACTTTTAGTTGTAGTTTTGGATTATCGTATTGTTACTTCTACCCAAGTTAAGATTTAGAATACTTCTTTCACTACTGATTTCAAGTATACTCTTCACTAACCCACTGTCTGATGCATTGACTGGTGAAGGAGAACCACTTTTTATGCAACCCATATTGGGACCAAACTCCCAGAAACCTGGAAGTCCGCTGCAACTCTCAGTTTTTTTAAATCGAGGCTGAAGACTTTGCTGTGTGACGCTGCCTTACATTAAATCAAGTCATTGCTCATTTCTCCCACTGCAATATAACTTTGTTCCTGTATTTTTCCCTGCCTTAATCTATTTTAGTTTGATTCTCTTCAATTAATTTTTTAATTGATTTGTTTAATGTTTCATGTAAAGCACTTTGAATTTCCTTGTTGCTGAAATGTGCTATAGAAATAAAGTTGCCATGCCCTGAGACACAAACTGTGTCACTTCAGCAGCAACGCCCCTAGAGGGCACTAATGCTTTCTTCTTCATTTTTCCTCATCACTGAACAAACAAGGTTCCAAACACACCTGAACACCTACCTCCATTATTTTAACTTTTACTTTAAACCAAACAACTAGAACTCAGTCACTGCTGAAGCAACCATGTAAAGTCAACAGGCTCGCTGCAGGACTGATCAAGTGATGAGTGGTGGCTGATTTCAGGGCAGAAGTTAATGAGTGTAAAAAGATGAACACATCCGAATAAGGGGGGGGTGTTCCAGTGCCAGGGCAGCCCTGTTGGATTAACAGCAAGTCCCACAGTGCTTGCCTGCTAATTACAAGATGGTAAGCACAGTGCAAGCCTGTGTGACTGCTCAACCGTGCTCCTGTGGGCATGTTACCATCCCTGACAAACAACACACACACACACACATTTCTCCATAACAACAACAACAACAACAACAGGCAGCAGCGGCCACCTGCAGCAGGCCTGTGTCCCAGCTGCCTGTGCCCTTGGTTGGGCAGCACCATCCAGCCTGCTTCTCCCACGTTTGCCCTGGTTTCAGCAGAGCGAGCCGCAGAGTGCTGCACTGCATCGCCGGATCAAAACATAACTACTGACAACAGCAGAGATGTAGCTACAGCACCGAGGCCCCAAAAGTGTTCCAGCTCGCAATGCACAGCTGTAGTTAAACCGCAAGCGGACTAAAGATAGCAGATAGCACAAGACAAGACAGCAGCTACCACGAAAGAGTGTGCAGGTGTTAGATGTGACAGATGAAGAGAAGAAATAATATACCCTAAAAACAAAGCAGTATACAGCAGACTGTATTACAGCTGCTTGTATTATGTCAAATTGCAGTAGCAGAGTATATGGATCTAAATGAAACAAAATAAAAATTCCAATAAGCACCTATGAGTAAGAAAAATATGTCCTTTTTTGTCACTGTGCAGCTTCATTGTAAAAGGATTTTTTTCTGTCTCCACCTCTGCTCACGTTCATCCTCCTCCTCCTCCTCCTCCTGCTCCCATCTCTTTCTCCAACAAAAAGGCTATTAATAGAACATCCTGCTCTCTCTTTTCACTGCAGGGAGCATATACTGTGCACTTAAAGGGAAGAAGAAGCTGAAGATATCAGGAGGCGTTTGAAAATGTCTTCCACTGCCCGTGGCTACAAAGACGCTGGATGTCCTAAGAATAACAACAAAGAGGCCTCTGATCGATTCACGACATTTAGTATCAGTGTAGATGCTCTTCGGCTAAAATTAGCTCCTCAAATCATTTGCTGACCAAATATCTTTTGAACAACGGGATGGGAGGGAAGAAGGCTGGATAAACCTTTAGAAAAACAACTCTTCTTACTAAAAATCATTTTTCCACACACACATTATTCACAAGTTTTTTTTTTAGGGAAAACAGTGACACAATAAACACACTGACCACGACATTTCAGTTGAATTATTATTTGCTTCATTATTGATAGTACTTTATCAGGGTTATGATCATTAGGAAGGATTATATGCTTTTTTTAATTTGACATTTTCTTGTCCATAGATTGTCCTTTTGGTCTTGTAAAGTGCAGATAATACTACGTTTTAAATCCAGACTTCACATACAGTATATAGTACATGGTTTTCGCTCCATCATCCATTGGTTATTATGTACATTATTCTCTCACATTTCATTTCATAGAAAGAAAATCCATTATCCACTGTATCATCATTGATGGATGTTTTCAGGCCTCTATGATATGGGGGAGGATGAACAACTGTACATATTGTTTCAGTGGATGCCACACTGTCGAACTCTGGGGGTCATACGAAAAGAAAAACGTTCATCCTCAAACACACACATGCATACAGATTGCATATTGATCATCTTATTTCCTCTATGTATGAGTTTTTGTTATGTAGGAGCCTTGCCTCAAAGAGCTGACATCGCAGCTCAAACCAACAACAATTCAGAAAGCTCATAGTCACATTCAGCCAACGTGTGAGTGTTTGACGTACAGCAGCAGAATATTGCAAAGTCTTCTTCTTCTTGAAAGGTTTGTTTCGAAATGCGCTGTCAGCTCTCAGGTTCAACATGTAATTGGTGCCGGAATAAAACATTAAAAAAAATGTGTATGTAAACCTTCTCAACTACCAGCTAATAATCATTCTCTGCATAGATTTCTCAGTGTATCCACTGTTGGGCACCCTTCTCAGGGAGGGAATTTGCTGGTGGGTCCCTCAGCAAGAGAGATGACTTTTTCTTTTTTTTTCTTTTTTTGTTTTTGTTTTTAGAGGCGGTGGCGCTCCCTATGAAGCAATACAACATCATTTTTAATTGACTTTGTTTCCACTGAATAAAAACGTTTCACAGATTAAATCTGCAGGTATACAGATGAGGAGGATTCTACTCGTCTTTGTGCTTTAAGCAGAAATAGCTGTCGTTATTCTACTAGAACATTGTGAACTCTATGAGTCTATACGTTGCTACAGTGGATGTGGCTGAGGTACAGTGATGTGCCCAATTTCAAACATAACAGATAAATGTTGCATGTGTCTGTAACATTTATCCTAAATATATGTGCAAAAAATGGAATTAAGACAATAAGATACAATGCATTTACATGCATAGACAAATATGTTTTTTTTCCCCACATATACCGATATATGCAAATGGCTATTGCATAAATGTAGCTGTACAACCAAGACCATGACATTCAGTGGCTCTCTCCTAACACGCACGCACACAGGCACGCACACACACACTCGCACGCACACGCACACACCTCCTACATAGCTGTGCATCAACACACCCACATCAATACTCAAAGGATGATCCATAAGATCTTGGTTGGATTGTGGAGGTCCATTAAGGTTCGTTCTTTTTTTAAACAAACATATGTTCTCCACACAGACCCCTCCACCAAAGGATTATGGGAATATTGCTAAACAACTATTTAAACTGGTCCTACCTCGAGTTACAGACCATTTTAACATTTCAATCCACCTCAATGCTACTTTTGGGAAAGCAACAAATATAACCGCTCCAGTTTATTCACCAAGATTCTCTAAAAATCCTTTTGAGATACATGAAAGCGGACACAGATCTGGACAGAGAGACATCAGAAGCCTCATGTCAGGCAGTCGGACGAGGCATCCTGAGCATATATTGGCAGCGATGGCTTAAAAACATTTTGCTACTGCAGGTTAAAGTACTGTAGTGAGCAGAATGAAACCCTAAGAATAAAGATGTACATCCTGGCACGACAGAATTCTTTTAGACAATTCTTGCTACAGATCATCCATCACCTTTCTAATTACCTAAGACATCTGTGAAAAGATGAAGAAAGGCAAGAGACTCGGGAGTGAAGTCAGAGGACCCCTAGGTTAGCCAATATCTGCTACACTGCTGCTAATTAAACACTTCCCATATTGACGTTACTGCCTTTGAATGTTCCTTGGCAGTGTTGAGCGAATGTGGGTAAGTCTCAGCTGGACACAATCCTAAAATCAGAACCTAATTCACATCTGATGCCAACTTTTAAAGACAGATTGAGCTTCTGGCATCAAAGACTTCTTAGAGAAAAGCCAGACTCCATTTCAATTCTGACCATTTTAACGGTAATATAAATCATTGTGATATAAGACTGGTTAGGGATGATACAGTTTTGCCCTGCCTTTCAACACTTAGTTCACAGAAGGCGTTTTTATACTAAGTGAAGCAAACTTTTTGTATTTAAACGTGTGTCAGGTTTGCTGGAAAACTCTCTAGCAAAGAATATGCTTTTGAATTGGCAAGTAAGAGTGTGTCCTTTGGCACTCTCAACAGGCTTTTAAAACAGGAGAAAATAGAAACTGTGCTCAGAACAATTATTATAGTCATTAAAACTAAAAACGTGTCAATGATTTGCACATTGTGGAAAGGCTCTTGCTTTCTCTTAAACATTGCTATTTAAACTTTTTTTAATTCTCCAATAAAGGTATATGTGTACTGTATATGTGTCCTGCCTGTATACATATATTATTTATATACATGTATATATAAGAAATACATATATCTATTGTAGTAATTGTACTTTTTTTTGTCTGGCTACTTCTTTGACCTTAAATGCATGCTTCTAGGAATGTTTTTGAGGTCATGCAACACTAGTGTAAATCCAGATAAAAATGCTTGGGGGGGGGGGGGGAGCATTGTTCTACAGCCTACACGAGTCCTTAAAAGTTGCTATTTTGATCATGAGGACGTGATCGTGTGACAAACTGTGAAACAGACAGCATTGCAAGTCTATCACATCTGCGACTGGGATCGTGTCCAAAACTAGAATGTGAGTTTACGCCTGAACTCTCAGCCCAGCTGTTTACAGCGACCTGGCAAAACTTTAACGCAATGACTTCTACGTGGAATGTTAACATCAATGAGGACACCGCATCCTGATAAGTGTAGGATTTGGCATGGTGATTATTCCTTAAAAAAATCCTCTAACATACAGCTTTAGGTTCTTTTAACAGTTACCTGCAGGCATCCTTTTTAAAGTGTGGATTTGTATAGAAGGCAGTGTACAGACAAATATACAGTGTTGTAATGAAGCAAGTGGCAGTTGAGAAACGAGTGGAAATTCTCATTCAGATAAAAATGTCATGCATTAATCTACTGTCTATGTTTACTACTAACAGCACCTACCGACTATCAGTTAAGTCACAGTTAACCTACCTATCTATTGGAATTGGTACACCGTGCGTGCGTCTGTCAGTGTCAAACAACAAAACAAAACGAGAAGAAACATTCAAGTTGTCTTCAAAGCTCTGCAGTAAGACCAGTTTCGGGTGAATGGAAGGGGGAAAGCTTGCATTGCAATACATACAGTACATGTAAGACCAAAGCAGTGAAAAGTCAAGGCCATTCTCAGTCATTCATCAGATACTGATGTCTGCTGGGAAAAAAAGGTGTCGAACCATAAGCTGAGCGCCGACGGCTGTCATTCATCCTTGAAATAACATGGTGTACCAAACCACCAACTTAGTCACAAGTCACCCACAGGCCAGGCCATTTCAGCGTTGGAGTGAGCTTGCTTCATGCTCACACATCCTCTTATTTCTAAATGGTGTGAGTAAATGACAGTTTTGTTACATTGGCTCCAGGAAGCAGCATGTGTAGCGAGCGAGGAGGACTCTTCAGAAATTGCATGGCAGAGCAGTGTGCCTTGGGAAATGAGGGACCGATGGGTATAAAGCAGGGCTTGTGTTGTGTTGCTTTCTTTTCTCGTTTTGAAAGCAATACATCATTTTTTTTTTTTTCTCTTGCTGTATTTTCCCTATTTTGTGCACTACCGTTGGCTACTGTTGTGAGCAGGACATTTTTTAGACAGCCACACACAGACACACAAAAAGCCAACTCCATGCAGAAATGCAGATTTTGAAATTTCACTCTGTTTGACAGTTTTCAGGAGGTTTAAGGGCAAGTTGTGAGAAGTGATGACAGGATGAGCGAGGAGCAAGCGGATGGTCTCTGTAATATTTTTTTTCTTCACTGTCTATCGTCATCAACATCCTGAATTCTATTGCCTTGATATTTCCAGCACACGTAAGGTTGGAGGCTGTACACATGTCCCGTCCAGTTGCTCCACATTTCCTGGTGGTGTCCGAAGGAAAATAGCAGACGACTACACATCTGTGAGCATTTTAGTGATGTTTACATAGTTTGTGTTTGCCAGCGTACAGTTGGCCGTCTTCAGGTTCTCCTCCTGAAAGTCCTCGCGGCTGTTGTTCACAGCCTCCTGGATCTCCATATAGTCCGATTTACTGATGGTGGAGCCGCTGCGGCTCTTCTTCAGCTCCTCAGCTGAATCGGCTTTGGGCACATTGACCTGTAGGTACTGCGCCTGTTCTTCACCCTCGGTCTCGCGGTGATAGAAGTAGTTGAAGTTGGACACAATGACAGGCACGGGCAAGGCGATGGTCAGCACACCAGCAATGGCACAGAGGGAGCCCACGATCTTGCCACCGATTGTAGTTGGGACCATGTCACCATAGCCGACTGTTGTCATGGACACCACCGCCCACCAAAACGCATCTGGGATACTCTCGAACTGGGACTCGGGCTCGTCTGCTTCAGCGAAGTAGACGGCGCTTGAGAAAAGGATGACCCCTATGAAGAGGAAGAAAATAAGCAAACCGAGTTCTCGCATGCTGGCTTTTAGGGTCTGACCCAAAATCTGAAGCCCCTTGGAGTGACGTGAGAGCTTGAAAATCCTAAACACTCGCACTAAGCGGATGACCCTGAGAATGGCTAAAGACATGGCTTGCTGACCTGCTTGACCATCATCTGGCTTTTCTGCGAGCTCTGTGCCAAGAGTGATGAAGTAAGGGATGATGGCAACAATATCAATGATGTTCATTATGTTACCGAAAAAGCCTGCTTTGCTGGGGCAGGCAAAGAAGCGCACTAGAAACTCAAAGGAGAACCATATAATGCAGAGAGTCTCCAGGATGAAGAAGGGATCAGTGAAGTAGGTGGATGTATAGCTGATGGTTGTGGTATTGGTCTCAGGTGAATAGACTTTCGAGTGAGACTTGTGCATATCGTCATCATCATTGCGGAAAATTGGGAGGGTCTCCAAGCAGAAACTGACAATAGATATCAGGATGACCATGACAGAGATTATGGCAATAATCCTAGCAGGACCTGAGCTCTCTGGGTACTCAAACAGCAGCCACACCTGTCTCTGAAACTCATTATCAGGAAGAGGCCGCTCCTCCTCCTTGATGAAACCCTCATCTTCTCTGAATATCTCGATGGCCTCGTCGCCCAGCTCGTAGAAGCGAATCTCCTCTGAGAAAATATCAAGGGTGACGTTGACCGGCCTTCTTAGCCGGCCCCCTGATTGGTAATAATACAATATGGCATCAAAGCTGGGTCTGTTCCTGTCGAAAAAGTACTCGTTCCTTAGTGGGTCAAAGTACCGCATCCTCTTTTTGGGGTCCCCCAGCAGAGTCTCTGGGAACTGGGAGAGGGTTTTGAGTTGAGTCTCAAAGCGCAGCCCTGAGATGTTGATGACCACCCTCTCACAACACTCATGGTCGGCCTCCGGATCGTAGTCCTGCCCCGGGTGTGTTGCCGCCTCGTCAGAGGGGTCGCCTGTGGCAACAGTCATTCTTCAGGGGGAGGAGGCCTGCACTTTTCAGTGAGTCTGGGTCCTGCAGCCTGGAGAACTGCAGGCGGGGGACAGGAGAGGGTGGGGGCTCAACGCCGTAAAGACCTGACGGCCACAGGATGTCACCTAGGATCTGACTGCATGCAGGGAAGATGAAGCAAAGACAGACAGCAAGGTCAGGTAAACCGGAGACATGATTCAACACTCAATACTTCTAGTAATTTGCTTTAAACAAGTGAAAAGAGCTGGAAATGAAGCCACCCTCCGCAACAATGTCAGTAGATTGGATACCAGTTATGTAAAGTTATACTGTCGTGAGAAGGCAATCAATGCAATAATGAATCAGCTCATGAAAACTTGAGGATGACACTCCTGCTCCTGACTCGGGCAAATTAATATGCATACAAGCCATCCGCAATGCATATAAATGACTTGAATGCATGCTCACTGACTAACTGGCATTTAAAACATACAGACGCTCATAAATTAGGACACTGATCTGCTGCATTGGACAAAACACACAGATATGAATGGGACTACCTTTTTGCAGAGAGGCCATGCATGAATATGGCAATGCAGCAGGCACCAAATTTAATATAGACAGCATCCTGAATATAACAGAAAACCACTGCAGTCTAAACACTAATGTACGAGACACTTACGATTTACATGCTGTACCAAACAAGCTCACAGGCACACGCCTCATATTAACTGACTTCAGTTTAGTTTTGTCGGAGCATTTTAGTCTTGAAATGGTGCCTGTCTCTGAAATATTCAAAAACAGCTATAAATAATAGATCCACAGAAGGAAATAGGTTCAAAGAGAAAAAAAAAACTGTATCTCATCTATCACCTCCACTCACAGAGTGGGAGCACAGTTTTAATAAATAAAATCCTTATGAAACAACAAATCTATAACTGCAGGCATATTGCCTAATATCACGTTTTCCAGTGAGGTGCATATCAGTTCAATACCAAGACTTTTAGACACTTATAATCAAAATCAGAGATGATAGTTAAGCTGTTTTATCTTGATCTTCATACCTGCAGACATCTGTTTCATATGTGATGTGAGTTGATGCTCCGGCTGAACACGAGGAAGGTGAATAACCAGCCACGGAGATCAGGTCTTCTGTCTTCAGAGCTGGTTTAAAAAAAAAAAAAATCCAATTTGGGGCAGTCGATGATATTCACCTCATGTTGTCTCCAACAGCATCCTCGCCGTGTAAACCGGGTAGCCTACAGTATGTGCGGGTGTGTCCTCGCTTTCCCCTCCCCAATTACTTTCCTCCGGTTAGGCTGTCGTGGGATGGCGATCGGAAAGAAAAAAAAGGAGGAGGGAACCGATCAAGGAGGTGCTGGTGCTTCCCTCAATAAGGAAAGGTGCTGGGATCAGCAGAATGATCTGCCTCCGCTGCTCCCCTCCACGCCAGCGTGACTGTGTGGTGAGCTGTGGTTGGAGACAGCCGCAAAGGTAAATGGTCCTGATGAGATGCTCAGATCCAGAGGCAACATCTGCAAAGGGAGGGAAAAGGCGAGGAGGCGGGAGAGAGCTAATAGATATCAAATAGATACATCGTATTAGCCATATTTAATATTTAGATGCGTTTTGGGCCATATGCATCAATAATAAGTCCTCTTTCCATGTCAGTGTGGGAATAAATCTTCCGTCACTCAAGCATATTTACACGTTTATTTCTTATCTAGGGCGTGCGCACGCCACATGACACAACAGCCAGTGTCTGAGCTGCAGATGCGCTCCTGCGGAGTCAAGTGCGTCCCAGCGTTTAGCGCACCGACAGTTGTGGGAGTCTCCTCCTCACAGCCTCCATGGTGAGCAGAGCAGTGTCTGCAGACACTGACATGAGACGCGATGCATTAAAGATTCGCCCTGTGTAGTGGGCTATAAGATTAGGCAATTAGCCTACACTGAGTCACAGCCCCGCGCGCAAACACCCCCACACATGTACGCATATAAAGTGGATTTTATTGGTTGTGCATGGTCTCACCTCGGCAGGAGGAGAAGTTTTGTATGTGAAAGACTTCTGTAAGTCAGCAGTGGTCGCTTGGGTAGGCTATAAAGCTTAGTCAAACCTGCATTCGGGCACTGCTGTGCATACCAATAGAAGTGCTGGTGATGGAGAAGGCAAGGGCGAAAAAACGCGCTCTCCATCCGCACTGAAGCCTACCACTCCTTACCTTATCTGCAGTGTGGCCAATTTAAGGGGCAACACATCTCCAGCATTGTTCAGCAGTCCCCTTGTTGGTCAGATGATTTCATCAAATTTTCATCAAATTCCTCAAATTGTTATGCAAGGCATCGGCAGATAAGCATTTAGCAAGATGAGACAAGGTTGAGTAACACAATAACTGTTTCAACAGACAAGCACTGTAACTCACTTGACTGTAGCTGTTTTTTTGTTTTTTGTTTTTTTAAATAATTAGGTGTGATTATTCTATAGCATTGTCCCACAAACAATGCATGTCTCATTCAGAGGTCTTTCCCAAGCTTTATTGTTGATTGTTTAGAACATACAGAGGCAATAACATGAGTTTACTTTCTCTTGTTACAGCAGTTATGTTTGAAACCTCTCCTGGCAACAAAGCTTCATCAATAATAGATAAGAGGGCGACATAAATAGAGCAAAACCTCCATCACTGTGCTCTGCTATATTCAGAAAGAAAAACAAGTGATCGATAACAAATCCCCTCCCTGCTATCAATACTGAAGCTGGCAATGAATGCACTGTGGCCAGAAAGGACCGCCAGAGAAGCCAAAGGTTAGCGGGAATCCCTTGGCTGTGAAGGGGAGGAGGTGAACAAGGAAAAGCGGGGGTGGGGGGAGGCGAGCGGAATGATTTGTGTGAGACTCGGCTTTGCCAAGGTTACGTCTGCCAGACTGGAGACCACCACGGCTCCCACTTCATCACCTGTCTGTCTGTCTGCTGCCACACACTTGGATACTTGAAACCTGTGTGATATTCAGCCAATCACTGGACCGGAACACCACATTTGAGCACTAGGTGTTGCACTTGAGTCCACAGCCACTCCCACTAGGTGCAACTCTTATTTGATTGCTCCTCGCTCCGAAGGAGGAGGGCTCTCCGAGGAGCTACGATCGAGGACACACCAGACACACCTTTTGTCGGCTTCAAATCCAAAATGTTTCCATATCGCTGTTGCAGTTTTTGTTTACTTTTAGACTAACTCAGCCAGATATTGTCTTGTCAGCCTAAAAAAAACATGAATGTACCGCTATTGTCTATTGACTAGCCTGTATTTTCTTGTGAGTTTACTTGTTGGTGTAAACACACACTTTTTTTTTTTTTTAACACTTTTTCTACTCTGTTAAGCGACTTTGAGCTTGGGAAAAGCGCTATACAAATTCAATTTATTATTATTATTATTATTATTATTGTGTGTTTTTGTTTTTTGCTGTTATTGAAGAAAATGCTGCTGCTGTAATACGGAAATTTGCCTGTTGTGGGTTGAATAAAGTCTAATCTAATCTATTGAAATGTGATCTCCTTTGCTGCTTGTCTCGGCAGTAACATAACCTTGTGTATAGCCTGTAGACACTGTCAGCGGCTCCGTTAGTTTGTTTTATAAAGCTAATATTACGTTATCATATTACGTTGTCCTCATAAATCCACCAGAGTTGCCAACACAAAGAAAGCAGAAGGTAACGGACATCCGGCCAAAATTTCCGGCGGCTGGCTGCGGAGCAAATCCGGAAATGAAACATTGACGATGTACGACTATCATATTGCTTACTACCAGTGATGACCAGGCTACTTGGACAGTTTAGTAAGTTAGTGAAACGGTACCAGTTACTGACATTTAATGAAGCTTCACTACACTAAAACTACCGTTAGCAAGCTAAGCTACGGCAACATGGCAAAAGTAGTTTACTACTTCGAAGCTAAGTTTTATACATCCATGTAACTCACGCTACACATAGGCCTAAGATACATTAAAGTTATTTAATTTAGAAAACACCAACGCCATTGAAAGGTAATTAAAGTAGTAACGTTACCGCCCAACACCGCTTGCAGTACACGTTAGATTCAGGTTGCTGATGTAAGCTATTATTGACACTTTTTTTAGAATGTGTCATAATGAAAAAAAGAAATCATCCTAACTCTGTCTCTCACTATCTCTCAATGGCTTTCCCAGGTCCCTCATGACAGCACAGCCATTATTTATTAGACGGGGACCTATTACAAAGACTGTTAACGCAGACCCTAAAGCTCAGTTCACTTTGCATTAGCTGGCCGGCTTTAATTAAAAGAGAATACTGTACATCTTCTAATCACATGGGGACGTGAAAATTAGTGATTGTGTAGAGGAGGGTGACAACGATGAATCTGTTTCCAAGAGGTATTGATTTCACGACTTGTTTCAATCGGATGTTTTGGCGCAGGAACAGAAAGTAGAAAAAAGGAACTTGAAAACTGAGAAACTGAAAGGTCATTATCACTGAGGCCATTTCTCAGCCATTTAGTGGAACAAACAAGATTACAGAAACATTCATGAAAAAAACGCTAGTTTAAATTCAAGTTTTAGTATCTATATGGTAGCTGAGTTTACATTTTACAATGCCTTCCTTTAAAACACATTAAATATGTTTTTAATGTGTTTTCAAATTTCCCTTTAAGGATGGTCTCAAATTGGTCAAATTTTTCATACTCTTCGGCATTTTTGCCTTTTTGTATAATAACTACTAGTATTTGGGAAAGGTACATTATTCAACAAAAAATATCCAGACTGAACCATGCAGGGAAATAAAAATAAAATGCTGTAAAATGCTATATCTTCACCACAGGGCAATAAGGATGCCTCAAATTCGCTAAATTTTGATCTCGGCCAAGAACTACCAGTTGAAAAAGTAAGTAAACTATGAATCTGACCAGACCGTGGATGCAAGCTTTCATTTGAAATATTTCGATACTAGCGCCAAGGCTGCATTGCCAACTGGGTAAAGCGGGAAACTGCCCCAGGGTCCCGGATTCTTAAAGAAGCCCGAAGGCCCCAGTTTCACTATATGCCAACTGGATTTGGTAATTGGACTGATTTCAAATCTTTCACGAGAGGACAATATCAACCAATGCTGTCTTGTAGTGAGACACTGTGTTTCAAATCAAGATGTGTTTAATCAAAATTAAAAAACACACAAATGAAGTACTTTTCCATCATGGGAGGACCGAAGGTGTCACCAGGGAACATTCTGCACATTGCACAGCAGATGGCAGGATGGGGGGTCAGTAGAAGCCCAAAAGTAAAGCCCCTTTTACAGGTTCATCGGGCCATGACTAGTACCGATATTGGAGCTGAGCTTTGGTGCCATTACCAAAACAATACCATAAAGTATACGTTTTGATGCTTTGACAAATATATTTTCTAAAAAAACCTTTATTATACAAAAGAAGTCAACATTCTCTATTGTTCAATGTCTAAACACAGACAGCCGCGTGAACACTATTTGATCAAAGACTAAGTAAAAGCGTTTTAATATGGCAGAATCTGCTCTGCCCAGGAGTGCCTGAGAAACTCCTTTTTGTACAAAAATTCACACTCCCTTCTCTGGTATTCCTTATCATTTTTTTTTAAAATACTTTTTTATAAAAGTTGTTTGCTAGAAAATTGATGAAAAATTAGCTGTACCCAAAGTCCCCAGGTTCATCAAGGACACGTGTCAGTGCTGTTCAACCCGGTCCCTGGAGGGCAGTGCTCTTTGTAGAAAGACTGGATGTCTCCTTGCTATTTGATACTGCATTGCAGCAGCCACAGGTTACACACACACACACACACACACACACACACACACACACGCACACGCACACGCGCACACACGCACACACACACGCACACGCACACGCGCACCTTCCTGTTACCAGGGAACTCACTGGCCGATTTAATGCAATAAGGCGGAACAGATGAACTCTCTATATCATGTCTACTCTTTGATTTGCTGCTGCATTAAAACAGATTATCTGCTTCTAGATATAATGGGGCAACTTTCACCTGTGTATATTTCCTCATTAGATACTTCTCTAATGCAAAGTCATCAATATGTTCAATGAGAATCTTATACTAAAATGAACATGTCTTATATATTGTGACAAATTTGTATTTCCCACCATGCTTTTTGTCCAATCACCAGAGTATCTGACAATCCCACAAACTTAGTGCTCACTTTTTACCCCCCAATGCATGGCCACTGAAACTCAATTGTTTTGACCCTCTGGGAAATGAGTCATTGCAGTATCACTGCTCAGGAGAGACTAACTATGGTGCCCTGCAAAAGAGGCCGGCCGTACAGAACATACAGCCGACAGGGCTCGGAGAGGGCAGGCAAGAAATGAAAAAGAGAGGCTCAGGTACACAGATGTATAGTATAGCAATGCAGCTCCCTGTGTCCTTCTCTGTGTCCCTGGAGCTAACAGTACATCTGAGGCAGAGACAGGATGGGATGGAGATAAATATAGGGAGGGATAGGGAAGAGAGCGCACTGTGCAAAGAGAGAGAGGAGAAGAAAAAAAGGGAGAGAGACGTGCTGATCAGATCGAGGACCAGCAGGATGAGAGCAGACACTGGATAAGAGCCAGAAACCAGGAGAGACACAAGGACACTGCTGCTGCAGTATACTGCCAAGCTGCATCTCACTTACCCAGATAACCTCACAAGTCCGGACACACCCGCTGCACTAGCTTACTATCTAAACTCATACGTTGGCAGAATACCAGTCGCTACCTGTGGATATTTTTCCACACGATGACAGTGTCTGTGTACACATGCTGCTGGTCTGCAAGTCAAAAGTTACAGCATGCAACGTTTGGCTGAAACAAAGCCACACTTCACTATACGGCTTCTTCATTTGTACCGACAAAATGACAACAAAATTGGGACTTCATTGAATTCAGTGAGCGATACTGATGCTGAAGGGAAGAACGATGAGTCAGTGAGTGAGTGAGTGAGTGAGTAAGTGTCAATGTTGCAGGGATACCCTCATGCTTTGCTACACGATGTATCTGTATGAGTGAGAAATTCAAGTCATGGTAAGTGCTTGCTTCAGGAACACTTAGGTTATATTACACCAAGGTCATACTGGAAATATGATATCTTCGACATGAGGGTGAGAGAAGAAAAACAAAGCTGATTGTGTGTGACAAAAAGCTTTGATTGTGTGCATTGCATGCTGCAGTGACTTATTGCGGCGCATTGCTCCACCCCTGAATAGTGTAGCAAATCCTGGATTTTGCTCCCTTTTCATGTTTTAGAAAGTGCAACAAATAATTTGGCGTTAAAAGGACGAGCACTAAGCATCTTCAGGTCTGCTTTACTACGTTGGTGGAAGAAAAGGATGTACAGATGCACATTATGAGATTTACAGTAACAGCTACTGTGTCACAGTGATGATGCAATCTTCAGTTTTTTGTTTGCCAGGGACAAAAAGAACCAACCTATTTCCCACAGCCTCATGCAGCAGTCTGCTCTCTCTCGCTCTCTCTCTCTCTCTCTCTCTCTCT
>NC_045736.1:10873945-10875210 GCF_008692095.1 Etheostoma spectabile | reverse complement strand
GGAGACCTGAAGGATGAGCCACGGCTACACAGTTACCAGGACCACATTGCCTCATCACCAAACCCATCTGACTTTTCCCTCAAATATTAATCTCGTCCCTCAAGGTAAATATGATCACACTCTTTGAAAGCGCCGAAAAGCACAGAAAATGTCCAAAGTCAGCATTTTCACTGTAGCTGGGTGAATCTTTTGCTCAGCCTCATTTAGTTGCTACGGCGACCATCTCTATAGGGGCAGCGGTGGGAGGAGGCTCGGCAGTGACATCACACCTGCTGTCTCTGGTGCCGCTGGGATATTTCAGGTAAAGTTACAGCAAGATGACAAAGCACTTTTTATGTCCCTGCAGTCAGCTGCATTAGTAAAAAAGAAATGAATTAGTGGGTTGAAAAAGTGTAACGTGAATTATTCTCTTCCCCGTTTCACAGATCCACACCTGGGACATGTTTTCCAGCATATGTTACCTGAATGAAACTGGCTTCATTGGTAGCTTTGGTACATCTTCCCTCCAAGGCAGAAAATGGTGGGTGGGGGTGTGGGGGGGGAGAATGCTCTCTCTGACATGCTTTCTGGGCTTTTCTTTTTCTCACTGAAAGCCCCGAACATAGAGTCTTGACGTAGAAGAATTAAATTCATGAATAGCCTCAAGAGTGCCATGACATGTTCTCTGAAGAGCAGATGGATGAATGGCACCCAGAGAAATAACTGGCAATATGTCTCATGGTTTCTATTTTTTGGCAGCACTGAGTTACAGTTTTAAGGCAAATACTGTACCACATAAAAAATTACCATCAGAGCTAGAGGGGAAATGAGCAGAGCTGTGAATAACTGCACCGGCCTTGAACACTTCCTTCCCCTCTTCTCCTCAAGTTCAAGGATGACAAGAGGCACCTCTGCTGGCACACTCTGCTTATCCAGGGGTTTCCCTGCATGGAATGAGAATAAAATAGCTATTTAAACCCTCTCTTAATGTGTTTAAGAGCAATTTACCAAACAACCGTTGAACAAGCAGAACATACGTTTGAATATTAAGAGCTAATCTCACATTTATCTCCAGAGTCTGAATTGGACTCCTGGTGATTTACTTAAATAATTTTATTATTTGGGGCTTCATTTACTCAAGCATAATATGCATTTCTGTTTATGAAATTGAAAGAAATAACAGGGAAATGCATACATTTCTGTCACATAAGGTAACACGGAATTCCCTTTACTGTATGTGGACCGATCATGCTTCCTGCCGTGCGTAGACCCCCCCCCCCCCCCCC
>NC_045736.1:10873239-10873935 GCF_008692095.1 Etheostoma spectabile | reverse complement strand
CCTCCTCCCAAGGCTCATTCTGAGCCAGGAAAATCCCTTTCATCATTGGAGGCATCCCTCCTCATGTCGGGAATGTTGGCATGATGAGGACAGCGAGGAGAGGAGAGGGGAAGCCCGAGGTCCCCTCTACCCCTCCCCCCCAAGCTTCAACTGAGTATGATCTTGGACTCCTCATATGTGCCTGCAACTGTAGTATCAGAGAGGACCGGCTGCGGAGCTGATTGTTTTCCTGCGTCTGTTGTGTGCATTCAAGCTCATATGCACGTTTATGTAATGATTAATTCTGCCGTGAGAGAAAGAAATCACCGGTTCTGTCCACTAATTTCTTCAATGACCAGGATCCCTCAGCAGACTGCATCCCTGTGTACCACTGTGCAGCACTCAAGTATGAACATCAAGGATCTCTGTCTCTCTCTCTCTTTCACTCACACACACATCCATCCTGCTTTAAATCTCTTTCTTAATACTGCGTTCTGCCTATCACAGCTTTTTGCTGAAAAACAGCTGCCCTGCACGCTGCACCTGGAAACAAGATTAATGAGAGTAGAGTTTGCAGGCCAGCAAACCAAAACATTGAGCTAAAAGATGCAAAAAGGCTCAGTAGAGCTGACGCCCTTCCCTTGTAAAGGCAGAAATATTGATCAATTTAATTCAGTTCAATTGCATTTATATAGCGCTAAATCACAACAACAGTTA
>NC_045736.1:10873160-10873229 GCF_008692095.1 Etheostoma spectabile | reverse complement strand
TTGTGCTTTTCATAAAAGAGCAGGTCTAGACCGTACTGTGGGACGTTATTTACAGAAACCCAACAGTTC
>NC_045736.1:10872921-10873150 GCF_008692095.1 Etheostoma spectabile | reverse complement strand
AAGCACTAGGCCACAGAGGCAAGGAAACACTTCCTTTAAGAGGCAGAAACCTCGACTAGAACCATGGCTCAGGGTGGGCGGACATCTGCCTCGACTGGTTGGGGGTGAGATAGAGAGACAGAGAGAGAGACAGACAGACAGACAGACAGAAACTAGGAGACATATTGAGCAGGAACATGGAGGCAGCAGGTAACTCCAACCACAGATCCAGAGCCAGAAACACCTGCAG
>NC_045736.1:10823473-10872911 GCF_008692095.1 Etheostoma spectabile | reverse complement strand
AGCGATAGGAGGAGAGAGGAGAGGGGCGAGAGAGCCCAAGACTCCGGGAAAGGGAAGAAATTTAGCTTTAATACCAGCTTTTGGTACTTTTGCTATTGCAGTTTGATAGCCAGCTCTACATGAAACAAAGGGACACGTCAAGAAAAGAGTTTTTTGAAAGAAATACACGGTCCTGAATTTTGAAATAAATGTGAACTCTTGTCTTGGTAATTAATGTGGTGTAATAGCTTTCAGCATTCCTGATGAGATGAGTAAAGTAAAAGTTAAAGCAGCGTTGATCTCCTCATGAGGGCACAATATCTCAGCCTATTAAGTCAAAGAAGTTCAACTCTAATGTGATTCTTTCCTCTCCACAAGCCAGAACAAGACAGGCTGAACTGCAGGTGCACTCTGCAGGAGATGATTAATGGAGCTGGGTAACATTTCCCCTGGTTAAAAATACATTGAAGAAGGACTTAAGTTGCAGTATGGACAAAGGGAACAAAGCCACTCAGCAGTTCTGAGGCGGAGCATCTGAAACTGTGGACCGCATGAGCTTTGACCTTCTGCCAGTAAAACTATAAGTGGACCAAGGGTTACATCTGGGAAACTCAGTGCTAAACTGTTTCACTTTAAAAATGACGGACGGTCAATTTATATGTTCAAGCCTTGAACTATTCTTTTTTTTTTTTTTTCTTCAAATGTTGTGCTTACCTCTTTTAGGTGCTTTTGTTTGTATGTGGAGTCTTTGTATACACCAATCAAATTTGGATCATATTTTACTAAAACAGGCAGTTTCTGAAGTTTGACATTTAAATCATTGTCCTCAAGACCCAAATCTTACCATAAGAAAATACAAATGCTGAACCTGAACTCAACCTAATTATTTTCACTGCAAATTAGAAGTTACCTGTCCAGCATATTATGAATATGGAAGTGGGTTATAGAAAATCAGGCAACATGTTATTGGAACCATTCTGTGAGTATATTATATCATATTATATTATAGAAGACTGTTGAGTCCATTGTATTAAGTATTTTGTTGCTTTATAGAACAGACTTCATGAGCTGTCGTGGGATTCTAGAAGTGGATTTTGCTTTGTAACAGCTGGAAGTGAATTTAAAGCAACCTTCACGTCAGCTTCTGTGCTCTTCAGTCATGTTGAGTGTGAGTGGGGAGAGCTTTTTCAGGACACAAGCTTACAAACAGGTTTCCATTTGTCCCACTGGGAATTAGGAAACCTAAGAATTGTGGGTCAAACTAGAAGCCTCTAGGTGGAATTATAAGGTAGTTTCCAGACCTGCGTGACGAATCACATGGCAGAGTCTGGAACAAAACACAGTTCCTCCCACGTTGTTTGGAGTCTTACAGAATCAAGTACTGCAAAGAAATCAACCTTTTCTTCAATATGCATATTTTCTTTAATTCTAAACTGAATAAAACCCAATACCTTAATAAGTATTGAAGCGGTAACCCTTTCCTGTGTCACAAAGGGCCTTGCATATTTGATGAAGATGACTAAATATGACCATTAGGCATTGTTATTACACCAAAGGAGGACATCATTAATATGTTTTATATTTAATATGAGCTATGAACAGATGTATTTACAGTATATGCAGTGCTGTAATGTAACAAAGTACAAATTCTTCACTACTGTACTTGAGTAGAATTTTCATGTATCTGTATTTTAGTTATATTTCAAGAAACCTTTACTCAACTACATTTCCAAAATAAAATGTATACTTTTACTCCACTACATTTCCAAAATAAAATGTAAACTTTTACTCCACTACATTTCCAAAATAAACTTATACTTTTACTCCACTACATTTCCAAAATAAAATGTGTACTTTTACTCCACTACATTTCCAAAATAAAATGTATACTTTTACTCCAATACATTTCCAAAAAAAAATGTAAACTTTTACTCCACTACATTTCCAAAATAAAATGTAATCTTTACTCCACTACATTTCCAAAATAAAATGTGTACTTTTACTCCACTACATTTCCAAATAAAATGTATACTTTTACTCCACTACATTTCCAATATAAAATGTGTACTTTTACTCCACTACATTTCCAAATAAAAAATCTATACTTACTCCACTACATTTCCAATAAAAATGTTAACTTTTACTCCACTACATTTCCAATGTAAAATGTGTACTTTTACTCCACTACATTTCCAAAATAAAATGTGTACTTTTACTCCACTACATTTCCAAAATAAAATGTGTACTTTTACTCCAATACATTTCCAAAATAAAATGTATACTTTTACTCCACTACATTTCCAAAATAAAATGTATACTTTTATTCCACTACATTTCCAAAATAAAATGTATACTTTTATTCCAGTACATTTCCAATGTAAAATGTGTACTTTTACTCCACTACATTTCCAAAATAAAATGTGTACTTTTACTCCACTACATTTCCAAAATAAAATGTATACTTTTATTCCACTACATTTCCAAAATAAAATGTATACTTTTATTCCAGTACATTTCCAATATAAAATGTGTACTTTTACTCCACTACATTTCCCCTAAGCATCTTAGCTACTTGTTACTACAAAATACAACCAGAAGAAATGTATTACACTGAAAAAAGGAAGTTTGGCAAATCATTGCTCCTAAATTGCCAAGATAATGAACGCTCCATTCCAGTTGGTAACGTGATGACTGTTTGTGGACAAGCGGAAAAAAACAAGAAAAAAAAACGTGGGCCAAAACTAAAGAAGAAGAGGAGGAAGCATAATGACTGTCATGGAAGCACCTGGTGCAGGCTCTGCCGCCATGGTAACAGACGATGACCACCCCAACAACAGTGGTGATGAAGATAACGTTACACACCTTTGGCCATAAAGTTCATAATCAAAGTGTTTTTTACTTTTACTTTTAACACTTGAGTACATTTAGTATCAGAACATTGCTATGGATACCTAAGCACTGTAAATATTAGATACTTTAAGACATTTACTCAAATAATATTCTAAAAGAAGACCAACTTCTACCAATGTCATTTTCTGGTGAGATACTTATACTTTTACTCAAGTATTGCTCTTGAGTACTTTATACAGGACTGTTTAAATGGCAAAGAAATATTCAGAGAAAGAAATGTACAGAACCCTCTTATGAAAATAATTGTTTTAAAATATCAGTAAGAGACAAGTTTGGTATTTGGAGGGGTAGTGCTGCTTAAACAGTATTGTCAACACCATACACATATAGGAGCATATGAAAATCCATTGTATATGACTACATGTTACAGTAAACGTCCCTGAGGCTTCAAACTAAAGCAATGGGTCATTTTCTTTGGGAGACTTCTGAAACGTCATTAGCTCAAAATTGTGCTCATAAGCAGTTCTCATCAAATCTGGACAAGTCATAAAGCATCAAATTAATAAAACAATGATGGTATGTTTTTCAGTTGTTGAAAAAGGGCTGAAAAAGTATAAGGCAGGGCATCCAGATAGCGCAGTGGTCTGTGCGGATGCCCGTGTATAGAGGCTTGCCCCTCGACGCAACGGGCCCGGGGTACGAATCCGCCTGTGGCCCCTTTGCTGCATGTCGCTCCCCCCTCTCTCTCTCCCCCTTTCACACGTATATATCTGTCCTGTCTAAAAATAAAGGGAATAAAAAAAAACGAAAAAATAACTTAAAAAAAAAAAAAACGAAAAAAAAACTTAAAAAAAAAAAAAAAGTCTAAGGCAGTTACAACAAAACACAGACATTAAAAATTGGATACCACTATCATTATAAAGGCACAATAATACGTATACTCAGTCTCCAGGACTGATCAGGTCTAACAGGAAGGGGCTAAATATAATGAGCACAAGCTGAATATTAAACTCCTTCCCAAAAGTAATATCTCTGTTGATCCACTAGAGAGTAGCACTGAGCTACGTTCAGAATGATGACACCTCAGTTCAAAAACAAGATATACTAATAACCCTCCCGCCCAGCAGTAATCCAACATCATGTAAACTACTAAATGATGCAGATGTAGTTTCGAAAAAACTTTGCAGTCATTTCCATTGAATTCTGAACAAATGGGTCTTCTCATATCGATTATACAGTGATAAAGAGCAATGGACATTGTGCTGATCAGAAAGCACACCTAATTACTGGTACTCCATGAAATGAAACTAAATAAAATAAAATATTTGGAGCTAAAATTAGTATTTGATTAATGGATTAATCAACTTTTTTTTAATATGCAAATGCATATTTGCTTGAAAAAAAACAAAACACCAAACGATAAGTAATGATCCAAATAGTTGCCAAACATTCTCTGCTGCCAGTTTCTGCTACTTTTCTCTGTTTAATGTCATCATTATCCGAATACTTGGACTTTAAGTTGAACAAAACAAAAATATTTAAAGACGTCATTTTAGATTCTGGGAAATTATAACACTTTTTTTCACTATTTTATAACATTAAAGGCTATAGATTGCATATCAATTATTATACTGATAAAATACTCAATAAATGAGTCTATAATGAAATGAATCATTGGTTGCAGCACTAACAATTGTAAAAGCGCCACATAGCACACATGCAGATGTCTGCTGGAGACGCTGAAAGGTAGCTGACGTCAGACCTAGTTGGCATACCAACTCAGAGAATGAAGCTCCCAGAGCAGCTGAGGAGGTTTTAGGGAAGGGGAACACAAGAACAGCTTTTCATCATTTCCCCTGTAGGCTATGTTTCTACAGGTCTTCCAGCTCATTGCCAGAGGCTCCACTTTACATGCTGAATGATATGGATGTAACCACCAATAAGAAAAACAATGAATTATTGTTAGATTCAAATCAATCAATTTTCAACTGTCATCTAAAATCATACGAGGTACAATTTTCAGTGATATGTTATCCTATCAGCTCCTTTAACTTTTGCATGATTGCTCATGGAGCAGAATGTGGCCCTCAGAATGTCACTCGCCAAATTTAACATCATATTAAAAAAATAAAAAAATAAACACGTTGCCTCCCCCCCTCCAAGGACTAAATGTGAGAATGAGTTACCTTTAAAATGCGTGAAAACGTGTGAAAATGCAATACAATGTCATGGTAACATCAGAGGGGGTTACCACCGTCGTCATGGAGACTGCATCGGCTCAGCGAGCGGGAAGCGGGGCGGGGCGGGGCGTTCTGCGAGCGCTCCCTCCATTCATCCTGTCGTTATTACCTCAAACCATGCTTATTTCATGTTCCCCTCTGCTCACTTTGGACGATATTTTAGACGATAATAGATATGTAGCGGCAGGTTAGAATGACATTTTGAGTCGGGGTAAATTCATTTCCGTTTTATTTAATATAGGCAATATAGGCAATTCTGAATAAAAATACAACTTTACGAAAAGTTCGACTTCATTGTTATGATAAGCGTTTCCATCGACACCACTCTGTTATACCTGAATAATTATGTGAACAAGACTCAGAGTCAGAACATTTAGACAGGTTATGATATCAAATATAACCTAAACAGGCATTTGGCTATATAAATTACCATAGTCTAGTCATTAGGCCTACATTACTGGACAATGAAAAGTTTCTCTTCACGAAGCACAAGACGTCGTTTTTCACTATAGTAGGCCTAGACTATATACATATATGCTACACGTGTATCCAAATCATGAACAACAACTTTCGCATTTACATCGAGATATGTAGGCCTCGCGTGGCACAATATGCCCTGCTAATATATCCGTTTTAACAAGCCGTTTACGTGTTCATTACGTGTTTTTTTCTGACAACAGCTTGAGCCAAAATAAATACTTTTCCAGGTGCATATGTTTTTTGGGTCTTATTAATACTTTTTGATGTCGGAGAAATACTTAAACATATGAATCACTGGAAATAGGTATAGGCCCCTACACGTTATTTCTCGTTTGCTTACGTTAAAAAACAACCACATTAAATAACTTGTTAAAACGGACATTTACGCACGTTCATTCACAGATATACAGACTGATTACATTGGCTATATATACTGTATATATTAAAAGAAACTATATTATAGCTACTATGTCTCCATACTCCATAAATGATCCATTCTGGGGTTCATTTACACGTCTGTGAAGATCTTCTTGATGTTGACGGAGTTCTGGTTGTTTTCAGTGGTGAAGTTAGGCTGTTTGAACGGACTGTGCTCGATCACCATGTACTCAGACTTGCTGAGGGATGAGGAACTGCAGGACCTCCTCAGCTCCTCCGAGGGGAGGTGCTCACAGCTGCCGGTGTGCACGTACTGGGGGTGTTCCTCTCCATCAGTCTCCCTGTGGTAAAAGTAGTTGAAATTGGACACAATCACTGGCACGGGTAAGGCAATGGTCAGCACGCCTGCTATTGCGCACAGAGACCCCACTATTTTCCCACCGACGGTCACTGGATGCATGTCTCCATATCCGACAGTGGTCATAGTGACCACTGCCCACCAAAACGCATCTGGGATGCTGGTGAAACTGGACGAGGGCTCGTCCGCTTCTGCAAAGTAAACCGCGCTGGAGAAGAGAATAACTCCGATGAAAAGGAAGAATATGAGCAAGCCGAGCTCCCTCATGCTGGCCTTGAGGGTCTGTCCCAAAATCTGAAGTCCCTTTGAATGACGCGACAGTTTAAAAATGCGAAAGACTCTCACCAGCCTGATCACCCTCAGGATGGCGAGGGACATCGCCTGCTGGCCGCCGTTGGTGTCACTCTCGGCCAGCTCAGTGCCCAAAGTGATAAAGTAGGGGATTATGGCGACGATGTCAATGATATTCATGATGTTTTTGGAGAAGGTAGCTTTGCTGGGGCAGGCGAAAAACCTGACCAGCAACTCGAAAGAGAACCATATGATACACAGGGTCTCTATGATGAAGAAGGGGTCTGTGAACGGGCTTGGCACGTAGGGAGCAGTGCCATTGGCCGCGGGTGCCACTGTGGCTTGGTCTCTCTCATCCCGAAATTCCGGCAGAGTTTCCATGCAGAAAATAACAATTGAAATCAAAATAACAAGCACTGAAACTATGGCTATTCCCCTCGCTGGTCCAGAGCTTTCAGGATACTCAAACAAAAGCCAAACCTGCTTTTGGAAATCGTTTTTGGGCAGTATGCGCTCCTCTTCTTTTATAAAGCCTTCATCGTCACGGAATTTCTCCATGGCCTCCTCTCCGAGTTGATAAAACCGGATCTCCTCGGAAAAAATATCAATGGGGACGTTAACAGGTCTCCGTATGCGTCCCCCTGACTGGTAGTAATACAGGATGGCATCAAAGCTGGGTCTGTTCCTGTCAAAGAAGTACTCGTTCCTCAGTGGGTCAAAGTAGCGCATCCTTTTCCTGGGGTCCCCCAGCAGCGTGTCTGGGAACTGGTTGAAAGTTTTAAGTTGCGTCTCAAAGCGCAAACCCGAAATGTTGATGACCACCCTCTCGCAGCATCCCTGCCGGCTGCGCTCGTATCGATCCACCGACAGGTGAGGCGCCGAGAGCACGGCGGGGTCCTCCAGCATGTTTTCCACCGTCATACCGCCCCTCTCCACCTCGGCATAACCCCGGCTGGCAGTCGCGTTGCTGCTCTTGTGCCTCGCGGACGAGCGGGGCTTGATCACGCTGAGGGACTGGTCATCCATACAGGTGGTTTTTCGGTCTGGAGGGGCAGAGTGCGCCCCGCCTCTCCCATCCCAAGCCTACAGCTTTGGAGAGCTGAGGCCGACGCCACTTACATCTCTTCTACCCATCACCTATCTCCGCATATCCACACACACTGAAGCGCTGCGCTCCCCTCTGCCCCCCTTTACAAACACGTCGACACCCGCCCACGGCGCGCATACGTCTGATATACATCCACCCAACCCAATCGGAAATTAACTTGACACGTAATGTCGAGCGCACACACCTTCATTCAGTGGTGGTGGAAGAAAAAACACCTGATCCAAGCTGGATCATTCCTCTGTGAGCTCGTCCAGGTCTCACTCTTATCTCAGCTTGTATCAACGCAGACACAAAGCTATAGATCAGCAAGGCTGTCTTAAAACATTCACAGGTTTCTGGCAGCGGCATTTAAAGCGAATTGCATCAAGAAAACCCACAAGAGGAGCAGTGCCCTGTTAAGCAATGCGTGTCTGCAATAAAGTCCGATTGTGTCGAACAACTTTGACACAGAGCAAATGATGTTGTCACCAGTCATTGCCTCACTTTTCCCTCAGAAACTGAGCTGGTGATGTCATCAGGGTTTTAGGGGAAGCTAAACTCACAACAGAAAGCTGAACGGTGGCTGTCCAGATATTCACAGTCCAAACCGGATGAATAAAACCTGTTTGTTTGCTCTTTTTGTGTGTGTGTGTGTGTGTGTGTGTGTGTGTGTGTGTGTGTGTATGTGTGTGTGTTTTATTTCTTGTTGCTGATGGCGGTGTTGTTTCTCTCCGTGGTGCTGAAAACAAGCGCGTACCAGCGCGTAAATCAATGCGCGCACTCGCCCGCACATGAGTGCTGATCTGAGTTCTGTGTGTGTACAGTTTCACGTGTGTTTGTGTGTTTGTCTATATTCTTTCAGGCACGTTCATTCCCATTCGGAAAGAAAAAGAAGCCTGTCCGCCATGTTGTGATAGAATCGCTTCAAAGAAGCTTCTCAAGTGTCGGTCTTTGTTAAAGCTGCTTCATCAGAAGGCGTCTGTAACCGTCGGTGGCTTCATGGAGCACGTGCAAGGGGTTAATGAGTTCAAATGAGATTCGTAGCCAATGCACAATCTGCTCTTTTTTTTATTTGTATTGTGCAGCCCTGGTTTTTAATTTCAACATGTCAAACGCAAAAGGAAAGCTGAGCCTCTCTTCTATCCAAATATGGCAACATCTAGTACTCAACTATATGAACATACTCAGAAAATCCTCTTAAAGCGGATGACACTGATCTAAAAAAACCTCTTGACCTCTTTTGCATCGCCTGAAAAAATTAGTTCAGGGCATGGGAAAACCTCTCACTATACTGTGTATAAAAAGAAAAGCAGACTTGACCAACATAATATAAACAGAGGTTACATTGGAGTTATTAGCCCATGTTCAAAAATGATCAAGGCTATTAAAAAAAAAGGATTCAGACAATTCTATTGCATTTAACTGCTTTAAAACCTTCTCTTCCATTAAACCAGGGACCATGTTGGACCCTCCTGAGCAACTCACCCTCCTAAGAAAAAACCTACCACAATAAAAGCTTAAAAGTACTAATTTTACAGCCCAATTATATATTATGTACATTTATCTTACAACACAAGGATCTAAGCTTGTCAAAGACTTTTCTGCTCTTCCACATGGAAAAAAGGGTAATGTATAACATAATCCAAAGACTTTCAAAACACTATGTATTTTCTGTGTAATTATATTCACTTGTGTCGGACCACTGAACTCTCAGGCACAATACCAAGGAAAGGATTTCAGTGTCCTCCGTTGTATCCATGTCCATGTTCCTGAGTATTAAATGGACATATTACTAAAGCACGGCAAAAAGTACCCTAAATTACCAGATTAGGAAAGTGTGACACACACATTGAAATTAACTGAAACATAACATACCCTCAGACGTGTTGAATGTCATTATCACTACAGTGTTGTCAGCCGTTGTTTTTTTTACAGTCTCACATGTTGTTGTAAATATTTAAAGCATACTGTGAGACTCTGAAGGAAAGACAAGCCAAAATAGTTGACTTTGACTTAAAAGAAACAGTGTTGCACTTATTACCAATGGGTTGAAATACTGTAGTGAGAGCCTACAGGTGACAAACAGCACCACCATGTTCCGGACTTTATTTTCTGTCCTTGGTCTCCTCAATACATGGAGGGACTTTTCCCTTCTGGGTCAGATCTGAGTCTCTTGCTATTTTACACATATGCTGAAACTTTCTCTACCGAGTACATCTTAGATAAAAATATTTAATACAAGTTAAAATACACACACACACACACACACACACACGCACACACACGTATATGCACACAGACACATGTATACACTAACCTAAAGGATTATCAGGAACACCTGTTCAAATTCTCATTAATGCAATTATCTAATCAACCAATCACATGGCATTTTGCTTCAATGCATTTAGGGTGTGGTCCTGGTCAGACAATTCCTGACCTCCAAACTGAATGTCAGAATGGGAAAGAAAGGTGATTTAAGCAATTTTAAGCGTGGCATGTTGTGGTGCCAGACGGGCCGGTCTGAGTATTTCACAATCTGCTCAGTTACTGAGATTTTCACACACAACCATTTCTAGGGTTTACAAAGATGGTGTAAAAGGAAAAACATCCAGTATGGCAGCTCCTGTGGGCAAAAATGCCTTTTGATGCTAGGTCAGAGGAGAATCCAACTGATTCAAGCTGATAGAAGAGCAACTTTGACTGAAATAACCCTTGTTACAACCGAGGTATGCAGCAAGCATTTGTGAAGCCACAACACGCACAACCTGAGGCGGATGGCTACAACACAGAAAACCCACCACCGTTCCTGGTCTGATGAGTCTCGTTTCTGTTGACATTCAGATTGTAGTCAGAATTTGGCTAACAAATGAGAACATGGATCCATCATGCCATGTTACCACGTGCAGGCTGCTGCTGGTGGTGTGGTGTAATGGTGTGGGGATGTTTTCTTGGCACACTTTAGGCCCCTTAGTGCCAATTGGGCATTGTTTAAGCCACGGCCTACCTGAGCATTGTTTCTGACCATGTCCATCCCTTTATGGTCACCATGTAACCATCCTCTATGGCTACTTCCAGCAGGATATGCACCATGTCACAAAGCTCCAATCATTTCAAATTGGTTTCTTTAACATGACATGAGTTCACTGTACTAAAATGGCCCCACAGTCCCCAGATCTCAACCCAATAGAGCATCTTTGGGTGGAACGGGAGTTTGTGCCCTGGATGTACATTCCACAAACTCCATCAACTGCAGGATGCTATCCTATCAATATGGGCCACATTTCTAAAGATGCTTTCAGCACCTTTTTGAATCAATGCCACGTAGAATTAAGCAGTTCTAGGCGAAAGGGGGTCAAACACAGTATAAGTAAGGTGTTCCTAATAATCCTATAGGTGAGTGTATATATGCCACATATAACAATATCCACCACACAACACACACACAACACCACATATATATACACTACCGTTCAAAAGTTTGGGGTCACATTGAAATGTCCTTATTTTTGAAGGAAAAGCACTGTACTTTTCAAGTGAGATACTTTAAACTAGTCTTAACTTGAAGAAATACACTCTATACATTGCTAAGTGTATGACTATTCTACGCAAATGTCTGGTTTCTGGTGCAATCTCTACATAGGTGTTAGAGGCCCATTTCCAGCAACTATCACTCCAGTGTTCTAATGGTACAATGTGTTTGCTCATTGGCTCAGAAGGCTAATTGATGATTAGAAAACCCTTGTGCAATCATTTCACACATCTTAAAACAGTTAGGTCGTACAGAAGCTACAAAACTGACCTTCCTTTGAGCAGATTGAGTTTCTGGAGCATCACTTTGTGTTCAATTAAACGCTCAAAATGGCCAGAAAGAGAATTTTCATCTGAAACTCGACAGTCTATTCTTGTCCTTAGAAATGAAGGCTATTCCATGCGAGATATTGCTAAAATTGAAGATTTCCTACACGTGTGTACTACTCCCTTCAGAGGACAGCACAAACAGGCTCTAACCAGAGTAGAAAAAAAGTGGGAGGCCGCTTTGCACAACTGATCAAGAGATAAGTACATTAGAGTCTCTAGTTTGAGAAACAGACGCCTCACAGGTCCCCAACTGCTCTTCATTAATAGTACCCGCAAAACACCAGTTCAACATCTACAGTGAAGAGGCGGCTGCGGGATTCTGGGCTTCGGCAAGGCAAAGAAAAAGCCATATCTGAGACTGGCCAATAAAAGAAAATTAAGATGGGCAAAAGACCAGACATTGGACAGAAAGACTGGAAAAAAGTGTTGTGGAGACGATGACCAAGTTTGAGGTGTTTGGATCACACAAGAAGAACGTTGTGAGACGCAGAACAAATGAAAATGCTGGAAAATGCCTGACGCCATCTGTTAAGCATGGTGGAGGTATATGATGGTCTGGGGTTGCTTTGGTGCTGGTAAGGTGGGAGATTTGTACAGGGTAAAAGGGATTCTGAATAAGGAAGGCTATCACTCCTTTTGCACCGCCATGCCATACCCAGTGGACAGCGCTTGATGGAGCCAATTTCATCCTACAACAGGACAATGACTAACCACACCTCCAAATTGTGCAAGAACTATTAGAGCAAGCGGCAGCTGGTATTCTATCGGTATGGATGTGCCAGCCGCAGTCACCAGATCTGAACCCCATTGAGCTGTTGTGGGAGCAGCTTGACGTATGGTACGCAAGAAGTGCCCTCCAACCAATCCAACTTGTGGGAGCCGCTTCTGGAACGGGGGGTGCTTTCTCCAGATTACCTCAACAATAACAGCTAGAATGCCAAAGGTCTGCATGCTGTAATTGCTGCAAATGGAGGATCTTTGACGAAAGCAAAGTTTTGATGAAAAAATCTTATTTCAAATACAAATCATTATTTCTAACCTTGTCATGTCTGACTCTATTTTCTATTCATTTCACAATGATGGTGGTGAATAAGTGTGACTTTTCAGGAAAACACAAATTTCGAGTGACCCCAAACTTTTGAACGGTAGTGTATATATATATAATATCTATATATACACATACATACATACATATACATACACACACACATTTTCGGTGTTTTATAAAATATTGCGGTTGTTAATCTTGGGGTTAAAGACAAACTTGTCAAAACAAAGCATTGATCGCTGTGTGATTGACAGCTTTGTCGTTTAACTCATTTTACAGTTCACTGGTCAGTTTTTGGTGAGGACTTTCTTTCTAATCAACACACTTCAATTGCTGCATTGGAAAAAGCCTGCTGCTATTAACAACCTGCCAGTAGTTGTATCTCAGTAAGCACAGCGAATGTTTGTCTGGGTAATTCATCTCCATGGCTACAAAACATCCAGTGTTTTGTAAAAGACAAAAGCAGATGAAGGTTGAAGAAGTTGCATAATTTCCGCTCCAACTCATGCAGGAGCGAGGAGACCAGAGACACAGTCCCGCTGAGGAATGAACGCGTTACATATATCTGGATTTAAAGCAACCAGGGCTGGTTTTGTTTTGTGAGTGTCGACTGCAAGGCCACTGATCAAACACACAAGAATCAGCTCAACACAAAAGGGGACGGATATAACAAAGCTTGGAGCCTGGGCAGCAGACAATTTCATTTTATAACAACACTCATTACCAAACAGCCTTTGGCTTTAAACCCCTTCCATCTCTCTTTGTTTCTTTCATCCAATTCATTCTCCAGTTAAATATAATAGCTGACATTTTTTAAAGTAAATTGCTCTGGGCCATGTAAACAGGATTTATGCTTGTTAACACAGACTGATAGAGAAAATACTGTTTGGATTTGCTTTGTTGGTTAACTGAAACTTTGAATGATAGGCAATAACAATTGATGGCTACAGCAGCAGACAGAGACCACATGCAGTTAAAGTGCTTTCCTGATTACAATGAGTATGTTTACATGTACACCAATACTCCACTATCATTCCAAATATGACAATATTCCGAACTTGATACCGCTCATGTAAACAACATATTCCGGTTGGATATTCCAGATAAGGCCTTTTTCCAAAAATAGCATTTTCTAATTAATACATGTGGGCTATTCCCATATTATTCAGGTTTTAGAGGCATTCTTTAGATATGTATCTCAATCACAGACAGTTAAAGAAATGGACCAACATATCCCGTTGCTCTGGACGGAGACCGGTGAAGGATATTAGAAGCACTTTTCCGGTGAGTACTGAGCCTCCAACTGCTAACCACACAAGCCTTCAACTAAGCTTGAAGACGTAGATGTGACGTGAGCAACCTGTCTGAAAGTTGTAAGTCTTCTGGTAGCTGTGCCAAGAGAAATCTCAATCATTCCCAATCTCGCAGAGACGGAGAGCGTAGGTGTATGTTAGGAGATAACATAGGCACATGCTTATTGTTGCTAACTAAAATGCAAGTTAACATTAAACAGCTAATGTAAGTCCACACACGCCTATGATCAATGTCACATACATTCACAAATGCCTAATAGTGGTTTTATTCCATCAGTCGATTTTCTACGGTGGCCAACAGGGGCAAACATAGAAAAATGCAAACATAGAAACGATGCAAAAAGAAAAGCACACGAACCCTGAAAAAAGAAGCGATGCAAAAATGAAAGACAGATGCAACAAAAAACACGCTGCATCCAAATTACACAATGGAAGTTCTCCAGGCCTCTAGAGGGAGCGCTAAGTGGAACAGCTTGATCTTCAACTTGATCCGTAATTTTCTCCATTATATTCCATCCCATTCTGCTAGCTACTTGCAGAAGGATTAAAAAAAGGCCTATTATGTATCCAAACCTCTGGAGCTGCAAGCAGCTAAAGATAGACTTTTTATCAGTCTGGGAAGTAAAAAAAAAAAAAAGACTTATCAAGAAGAAGCAGAAGCTGCAATTTTAAGTGACGTTACAAATGACATTGTGCTTCTGGTCTGGAGGGAGATGAGGGCATTTGATAGAATAATTCCTTTCAAAAGATTTTAACTGCGTTTTTCCATTCTTCAACATTGTGACAGTGTCAGGGAAAAGAGGTCTGGTTTCCATCAAAAGGGACAATGCTTGGAGTGCTCTTTGAGTAATGAGGGGTCTTTTTTCAGTCTGTTCTGCCTGGCTCTCAGGCACTGGCTGATCAATAGAGGCAGAGAGGCAGAGAGAGAGAGAGAGAGAGAGAGAGAGAGAGAGAGAGAGAGAGAGAGAGAGAGAGACCAGCATCTATCGATCAGTCATGCATTGGCTGTGGTCCCTGCCAGTGCAGAATCATTACACATTGTCTGCGGCCCCAGCTATGACGAGTCAAAGTGAAGGCCAAGGTCACAAATATTTTCACTTATTTTTACACTTTTTCTAGCCAGATTGTCAAGCTGCTAGGCAAGGGGTTAAATGATGAGCATTGTAAACGTTTCTGATTTCTTTCACTCAATATCTTGTAAAATACTGGAATACTGGAAAACTGACATTCAATCAAATCAAGCCAAGGAAATTAAAAAATAGTCCAATCAATCTTTCGGATACCAAAAAGGCAACCATGTTTTCTAGAAATTACATTTACATATCTGTGAGGGACCAGGCAGTTAAGCAAGAGAAGTTCAAAAGTAAGGGTTTTTATTTCCCAAAAAATCATTACAAAATAAAGATTAACAGACGGTAAGTAAAAGCTCTGAAGAAACTCCCCAAAAAAAAATATATATATATAACTGACCTGCTACCAAAGAAACAAAAAGGGACTTATATATTGGCTGATCAGACTGATTTTGACACACAGGGGGAGACTAACAATAACACTACTACAGACTACTACTACTGTTGGAGCTAAATCCTGCTCTAATGCAAATCACACTCAACATTTAAGCACATATAACATTTTAAATTCCAACACTACCTAAAAACTTCTTACAAAAGAAATGTACTTTTACTTATCCTTAACTCAACAAAATTATTCAATATATTATAAATCTAAACCCCAGAATATCTATGGAGAGAATAAAGCTATCCTCCTAATTGCATCAGACAAAGGACTTATCTCTGTACTTGTGTTATTAGATCTTAGTGCTGCATTTGATACCATTGACCATCATATCTTGTTACAGAGGTTGGAACATTTAATTGGCATTCTGCTCTAAGCTGGTTTAAGTCTTATTTATCAGATCAATCTCAGTTTGTTCATGTTAACGATGGATTCATCGTGCACACCAAAGTTAGTCATGGAGTCCCACAGGATCTGTGCTCGGTCCAATCTTGTTCACTTTAATATGCTTCCTTTAGGCAATATTTCAGGAAGCACTCCATAAACTTTCTTTTTGCGATGATACTCAATTATATCTATCAATCAAGCCGGATGAAACTAATCAGTTAGCTAAACTTCAAATTGCTTCAGATATTAAAACCTGGATGACCTTAATTTGTAATTTTCTAGTAAACAGATAAAACTGAAGTTATTGCTATGGGACCCAAGCACCTCCGTGACACATTATCAAAAGAGATAGTTACTCTGGATGGCCTACCCTGCCTCGCACACCTGTGAGGAATCTTGGAGTTATCTTTCGATCAGGACATGTCCTTTAATTCCCACATAAAGCAAATTTCAAGGATTTTGCCTTTTTCCCCTACGTAATATTGCAAAAATAGGAATATCCTGTCTAAAAATGATGCAGAAAAACTAGTCCTGACATTTGTTACTACAGGCTGGATTACTGCAATTTTGTTATCAGGCTGCTCGAAAAAATCCATAAAGACTCTTCAGCTGATCCAGAATGTGCTGCATCACGTGTTCTGACCAGAACCAGAAAAGGACCACATCTCTCCTGTTTTAGCTCCTCTGCATTGGCTTCTACACAAAGCCTTCATGGTCAGGCACCATCTTATCTTGAAGAGCTCATAGTACCTTACAACCCCAAAAAGAGCACTACGCTCCCAGAATGCAGGGTTACTGGTGGTTCCTAGAGTCTCTAAAGTAGAACGGGAGCCAGAGCGTTCAGTTATCAGGCTCCTCTCCTGTGGAACCAGTTCCAGTTTGGGTTCGGGAGGCAGACACCGTCTCCACATTTAAAAGTAGGCTTAAGACTTTCCTCTTTGATAAAGCTATATTTGGCATAAAATTGAATATGTTAGGGAGTGAGGAGTCGCAGCGTCCGCCTACACGCCCACCTGCTTCTCGTCATAGTTGTCAGATTTATCTATCATTAATCAGCATATAATAAAACTAAGGGAGGAACTTGGCATACAGCCCGATCCGGTTGGGAGAGTTCTAGCCTGACCAGGCTCCTCTCTTCCCTGTCTCTTGGTTATGCTTGATAAAGCTTATAGTTAGGGCATAGAATTGAATATTGTTAGGGAGTGAGGAGTCGCAGCGTCCGCTAACCGGCCCACCTGCTTCTCGTCATAGTTGTCAGATTTATCTATCATATAATCAAGCATTAATAAACTAAAGGGAGACTTGGCATACAGCCCAATCCGGTTGGGGGAGAGTTCTACCCGACCAGCTCCTCTCTTTACCCTGTCTCTCTTGGTTTTGCTGTAGTTAGTTTAGACAGCGGGGACATCCTTTGATACAATGAGCTCCTTTCTCCTCTATCTTCCTATCTTTTCATTTATGTGCATCCATGTCCAGAAAATGCGTGTTACTAACCTAGCTCTGGGGAGACATTCCCTGGAGTTTATGTTCTTTTTCCCCAGCATGTTCCCTCGGATCAGGGATGCTCCAAAATCATGGTAGCAGCTGTCGCCATGGTCCCGCTACACGTTCTGCGGTGCCATGTTCAACTGCTACACTCTGCGGTGTCCCAGCTAGTCCTGCTGTGCCTGTAAGCCGCACAGCAGGCCCTGCTATGCCATGAACTACTACAAAGAACTGCTACAAACTACTTATTTTTCCTATTTTTGTATTTTCCACTAACCCCAACCGGGTCTGTCCGAGGTTTCTGCCTAAAAGGAAGTTTTTCCTCGCCACTGTCGCACTGTTGCTTGCTCTGGAGGAAACTACTACAACTGTTGGGTCCTTGTAAATTCTGGAGTGGGGTCTAGACCTACTCTATCTGTAAAGTGTCTTGAGATAACTCTTGTTATGAATTGATACTATAAATAATATTGAATTGAAATTGAAATTGAAATGGCTGTGGCCATCACAATACCAATAATTTGTTTTACCACATTCTGTAAATGTTGTGTGTGCACTGGCACTGCTTCTTTTTGTTTAGAAGTGCCACCATAGTGTACTGAACACAAGTCGTACTAGGGAGGTGGTCGGGTGGATGGTGGTCTATATCCACATGGTTCTACCAACGGGATTGTTCTGGTACCTCCGGAAACACCGCTGGATGTCCCTCTTTTCTGCCGGATGTCCGGTCCCTTTTGCTTTCTTTGTGTTGGCATTCTAAAATGTTGTTTTTAATGTTTTTAAATTATTTTCGTAATTGAGTACAATTTTGAATTCGGAAATTTTACTTGTAACAAAGTGGTTGTATTACACTGTTGTGTCATTACTTTTACTTGAGTAAAAGATCTGAATACTTCTTCCACCACTGATTCCAACCATGCATACACTCCTCGCCCTGCGCCAGAATTGATCCGTATTCAGGTTAACTGCGAGACATAATTTCCAAAACAAAAACCCACAAAATAATAAGAAATGGACAGACTCCAAAAAGACGGTATATTAAAAAAATAAATTGTCTGTTTTGACGGAAATTTGAGCTGTTACGGAGCCCTGGAAGGGACACGGCAAGATTTTTTCAGGGGACTACTTCTGCGTTCCCTTGCAATATGTTTTTGCATTCTATTTTCTACAGGAGTCATGTGTCTGTTTCCACTCAGCTGTCCAGGGCAATGAGTCAGCTTGTTGCATTTTACTTTGAGCTGGGAATTATGCTGATATACTGCTCAATGGGCACATTCAAATTTCATATAGGGTATAATCAATAGCCTATTTATTAAATGTGTATATTAAAAGAGTGTGATGTCAGAGGTTTGCATGACATGGTGATGAACAAACACTGAATTATCAGAGAATCTGCAGCTCCCGAGTAGTGTTACAAAGAGAGAACATTAGTTCAGGGACAAGAACGTGGAAATACAGCCTGCACTGTGGTTATAATTAACTTTGGCAACAACCATTCCAGTCGCCTATGTTCATTTTCTACCTGTAATAGTCTATATTCCTGTAGGCTACACTGTGTGGCACAGATCCATTTAGTTACACCAGATTTACATAAAAAATTACATCACGGTCTGGTGTCTGCACACGGGCTGTAAGGAATGTGTGAAGCAGCGACCAGATGTGACCTGATGTGATTTGTCTTAGTTTATGGCAGTTTTCTTCTAATCAGCCACAAATGACACTTAAATAAAGGCCAAATTAATGTATTTTATTTCGACCTCTCAGGGTTTTGTCTGACTAAAGGCTATGCCCCTAAAGGCTATATGGAATTACATTCTTATAGTAACAGCCTGCTGTCTATTTAAGATAAAAGTGTCTAAGTCTACAATTTGGTAGCATGGCATCTACTGCAACACCTTTTAGATCTAATTGCATTGTATTTGATTTCAAATTAGATGAAATGGTGTCTTATAGTAATTTCCAAGTTTTAGGATATTTGGTTTTCAATTAATAGTGTCTAATAGCCTACATTTTGGGTCTATTGTGGCATCTTATGGTGTTTCTAATTCAGGCGGTGTCTGCATAGGTTATATCTGTGTTTACTGTCTGATAAATAACATATTATTTGTCTAATTTCAACCACATAAATAAAATGGACAGCTGGGAGCTGTAAGAAAGTGCCTCACTCTACTTCCAATTATGGCTTCTTTTTTTTTTTAAATTACCTCCTACATCTTTAAGTTTCCTCTTTATGATGATTCAATATGTAGTTCAGGTGGCATTATGTTTCTGTCTGATGCTGTTGCAAATTAGCAGTATGGGAACGTAATTTCTTTAGTACTGGGTTTGTATGAGACACACCAGGGAATTTATGTGTACGAGTTACAATATTTGTTCTGTTCATGTTGTTTGTTATAAATTTGTATTTTCAATTCTCTTTGCTTCAGTAAGTCTCTCCCACCATCTAGGAAATGCGAGCAGCTGCTGCCACAATGATGAAAAAAAAGCAGAAAAAAAAAAAAGCGTGACAAACATGTAAGACAACGAGGGAATTCAATTCAGCATCTCAACAATTCCTATGCCTTAATGGTGCACTTCAAAAGTAAACACACAAAACACAGAGAGCACAGACATGCCCCTTACCAATGCATAATTATATATAGCGCATAATTACGTTTGAATGTCACACAAACAAACACACAGAGGCAGAAACCAGCACAACAGACTTTCCAAGACAAACAATTTCTTGTAAATGTAGGCATAACTGAATGATAAATACTTCCAATTAGCATCATCTGACCTTTCACAACACGGGAAGCATCAAATATGAATTTTGATCACGGTCCTCTCAACTAAAGGTGGGTTCAAATTGACATTTGAGGTACAGTCTGGAGCCAGCTTTCCTCTGGGATGTGACGTGGAACATGTTTCGTTGTTATTCCAAACGGCAACCCCGTGGTGAAATGTGAAGGTCGTTGGCAAGCAGGAGGGTGTATGTTTGGGAAAAGATCCAGTCTCCTGGATTAGAAATCCCCGAGGAGAGCGAGCTCCCTGGCCCCTGCTTGACATGCTGTCACAGTGTGGGTGGGGCTACACAGAAAGACCCCCCCTGAGCATTGGACCATTGCTTTATGTCTGACCTGAGAGGAGTTAGTTTTCCGTAGCAGATAGACCCCAGGTATGGGCCTGGATGCTAATAATGTCTCTTCAATCGATTGTGGACTGAGCTTTGGCACAGACAGTATTTTGTCAAAAGGTTGACAGGCAGCTGGAGATTGGGCAGAAGAGGATCAAAGGATTTCAAGCTCTCTGTGATTTACATGTCAAGAATCAGAATTAGAGTCAAACCCTGAAAACATTGACTTTTAATCCTGACGTCCACATAAAATATTCAGGAATTAAAGCCAACTCTGGGTTACGGTGCAAATTGATTAGGTCTGCAAGTTATGTGTATGTGTGTGTGTGTGTGTGAGTGTGTAAAATATTTTTGAAATAAACACCACATCACAATTTCCTAGAGCCCATGGTAATAATTCAAGTGTCTGACCAACAGTCTAAAGCACAAGTAGATTCTCTTTATTATGTGAAACAAGTATAAGCCACTAATTCTCACATTTGAGAAGTTGGAACAATAAAAAGTTTTTTTTTTTTGCTGAATAAATGAGTCCGCTCTAAAATTGACAGTGCAAGACATAAAGTGGGCAACACCGTAGAATATGTCTACACAGTCAACAGGAAACAGTTATCGGCATGTAAATAACAGAATCGCCAGTATGAAGGTGGGGAGGAACAAGTAAAACTAAATCTTAATTTAACTTTTTTTCTGGAATAGGCCTTAGAAAAAGCAGCCGGCTGTATTTTTTCTGCAAATGATCAGGCTTGTACCTCCCTGCAGTAGCCGGCGCGAGAGACATGTTTGAAGTGTGAACCACAGTTTGTCACGAGCAGATGGGCTGACTAATGTAACTCCTGACTGGAGCTGTGAGTGTTTCGCTGCCAAACCACAGTGAGAGGTGGCAGAATGGCTCATCGGGGAATGTAGCAGGTTGCAGCAGGAATCACCACGATGGAGGGGAGCGAGAACTCAATTAAAATGGTTATCACGATAAACAACAGCACGCATATGCTTATTTATTTCGGTTTCCTCGGCTGTTGCTGATGCTACTGATTCACCGACAGCCTGATGTAGGAGTCTCTGATGCAAATGAATACACGGTGCAGAATATGATTCAGTCATTTAGAAGTAGATATTTATTAGGAGTGTGGGACGGGTTCCATGTAATACATGTATTGTGCTGGTAAACAGCTGCCAAACTGCTATTTAGCGAGAAACTATGTATTCCAGAGTAAAGTAACCCGGAGGCACGTTGACCTTAGAAGGAAAATGAGCTGTTTTTGTCTTAAAGGACAGAAAGCGCAGTTTAAAAATCCCTCTCCCTGCCATAGTGCAGTGCGTTTAAAAATAAAAACATTGTTTTCAATAGAATAAACATTTTAGTTTTTTCACCCAGGCATTTCAATAATAATGCATTAATAGCGCTCATTGCAATAACATAATACCGTGTAACTGTGATACCCTTGCCTGAAGGTTATCATACCGGTCGGACTTCCATACCGGCCTATGCACCACCACCACCACCACTACTACCACTACCACTACTACTACCGCCACCACTACTAGCACCACCACCACCACTACTACACTACTACTACTACTACGCCACCACTCTGATCAGCCACCCCCACCAACCACTACTATCTACTATACCACACTACTACGCACCCCACCACCCACCCCTACTACTACTACCACTACTACTAACTCCACCACCGGCCACCAACCACACACTACTACCACTACTCTACCCACCACCGCCACCACCCTACTACTACTACCACTACCCACTACTACTCAACCGCCACCACACTACACCAACCACCACCACTACCACTACTACTACTACTAACCCGCCACCACTACTAGCACCACCGCCACCACCACTACTACTACTAACCACTACTACTAACCACCCCCACCCGCCACCACCACTACACTACTACCACTCCATAACTACCACCCACCCCCCGCCACCACCACTACTACTACCACTACTACTACCACCGCCACCACCACTAACTACTACTACCACTACACTACCACCCACACCACCACTACTACTACTACCACACACTACTACCACCGCCACCACCACTACTACTACTACCACTACTACTACCACCGCCACCACCACTACCTACTACTACCACTACTACTACCACTACTACACCACCCGCCACCACCCCTACTACTACTACCACTACTACCTACTCCACTACCACTACCCGCCACCACTACTAGCACCACCACACCACCACCACTACTACTACTACCACTACTACTACTACTACCGCCACCACTACTAGCACCACCACCACCACCACCACTACTACTACTACCGCCACCACTACTAGCACCACCACCACTACTACTACTACTACTATTACGCACAGAGCATTAGTCATTCATTTTGTGACTCAGAATAATGTAAAAAATAAAAATGTAACTGACTGCTATACTAAATTCAGTGTAGAAAAATAAAAATTGGGGGACAATCTCTGCCCCCACTGTTTAAAAGAAAATGGGTAATTTACAAACTTTTGCGAGCACTTTTAATTAGAGCATAAAGTTGCTGTTTTTTTATGTGAATGAACTCAGTTTAAGATGTATATACTACATACATATACATACAGTATATACATACATATCATTTATACAATATATACAGTACATACATATATACATACAGTATATACAGTACATGGATATATATATATACATACACACACACACATATATAGTACATATATATGCATTGATATACATATATGTATATATGTACACACATATATACACATAAGGTACATATACATATATGTATCTACACATATAAACATAGATATATGTATATACACATATGTATAGTATGTATAGTATGTATGTATGTATGTATGTATGTATGTATGTATTCACATATATATACACATATATGTATATACACAGATATATGTATATATAAATACACTGTATATATCCATATGCACACACACACAGGAAATATAAATACACTGTATATATACTGTATAAATATACACACACACACACACACACACACACACACACACACGTAAAAGATAGGAAGAAAACAAAGAAAGCAATGGGTTACCAGTCTTCCTGTAGGTTCAGTCGCCCAACAATATACAGTAAATAAAACTAATATCGGTGTGCAGACAGATGGTGGCATTGCTTTGATGGAATTTTGGCATGCTGGTGGTAACCACGGCAACCATGGTAAAAGGGGAGATCCTAGTGCCTCAATGATGCAACAGGAGCTCTCCTGCGTAGTATTCCAGGCTGTGAAATTACAACTTCCAGATTAAATTTCACAGTTTGCTGCCCACTAAACGCTGCTCTCCAAACAGCTGAACCCCCACACAAACAAAGACACGGACACACACATGATAACATGCTTTCCTGCACACATGGGTAGGTACATATGCAAAGCAGGATTAGAAATATCAAAAGTTATTTGGATTATTTTTTTTACTTATTTGGCTATCATTTCCTGCCATAAGAAGAAAAGTCTAACCACTGTGGTTGTCTTCCAATCAAATGCTCGTGTGCAGACCCGGTTTGATTCTTTTTATGTTCCTTCCACAGATTTACTCTCTTAGCTTCAACACAATGACAGGACAATCATTAATACTAATAATAGGAAAATTTAGATTGGGTCTTATTTAACATTTATTCAACTATTTTGTATTGGTTTTGTTTTTCTGTTGTATAGTATTTGTTTTTCTGTTGAACCTCGACTAGAACCATGGCTAGGGTGGGCGGACTCTGCCTCGATGGGTGGGGTGAGATAGAGAGAGAGAGAGAGAACAGACAGGACAGCCAGACAGAAAACTAGGAGACATATTGACGCAGGAAACATGGAAGGCAGGAGGTAACTCCAAACCACAGATACAAGAGACAGAAAACACCTGAGGAAGCGCTGGAGGGAGAGGCGAGGGGCCGAAGGAGAGCCCAAGACTCCGGGAGGGAAAGGGAAGAAAATTTCAGCTTTAATACCAGCTTTGGTCCTTTTGTATGGCAGCAGTTTCCAGTTTGAAGGCCAGCTCTACTGAAACAAAGGAAACGTCAAAGAAAGGTTTTTTGAAAGAAACACACGGCCGAATTTGAAATAAATGTGAACTCTTGTCTGGTAATTAATGTGGTGGATGTAATAGCTTCAGCAATCATGATGAGATGAGGTGAAAGTCAAAGTAAAGCAGGAGTTGTCTCATCTCAGAGGGCCAATATCTCACTATTAACGTCAAAGATTTCAAACCTAATCGTGATTCGTCCCTCCACAAGGCCAGAACAAGACAGGCTGAACTGAAGGTGCACTTGCGGAGATGAGTAAGGAGAGGAAACATCCCTGGTTTAAAAATAATTTGAAGAAGGATTAAGTTGCAGAGTATGGACAAAGGGAAACATAGTCCACTCAGACAGTTATGGGCGGAGCATTGAAACTGTGTGGACCGCCATGAGCTTTGACTTCTGCCAGAAAACTCAAAGTGGAAGGGTTACATCGGAAATCAGTGCTAAACTGTTTGAAATTTAAAAATGAGGGTCGGTAATTTTATATGTTTCAAGCCTTGAACTATTCTGGTTTTTTTTTTCTTCAATGTGTGCTTACCTCTTTAGGTGCTTTGTTTGTATGTGGAGCTCTTTAACACCAATCAAATTTGAGCTTATTTACTAAAAACAGCAGTTGTCTGAAGTTTGACATTAACATTCATGTCCTCAAGACCAAATCTACCATAAGAAAAACAAATGCTGACACCTGAACTCAACCTAATTAGTTTCACTGCAAATGAGAAGTACTGTCAGCATGATTATGAATAGGAAGTGGGTTTAGAAAATCATGCAAGCACATGTTATTGGAACCATTCTGGAGTATATTTATCATATTATTATTATAGAAGATGTTGAGTCCTGTATGAAGTATTTTGTTGCTTTATAGAACAGACTTCATGAGCTGTCGTGGGATTCTAGAAGTGGATTTGCTTTGTAACAGCTGGAAAGTGAATTTAAAGAAAACCTCCCGTCCGCTTCTGTGCTCTTTCAAGTCATGTTAGTGTGAGTGGGGAGAGCTTTTTCAGGACACAGCGGACAACCGGTTTCACATTTGTCCCACGGGGAATTAGAAACCTAAGAATTTGTGGTCGTCAAACTAGAAGCTTAGGGGAAATTATAAGGAGTTTCCAGCACCTGGTGACAGAATCACATGGAGCGCGCTGGAACAAAACACAAGTTCCTCCACGTGTTGGGTCGTACAGAATCAAAGTACGGCCAAAGAAATCAACCTTTTTCTTCACTATGCATATCTTTAATTCTAAACGAATAAACACCCAATTCTAATAAGTATTGAAGCGGTAACCCTTTCCTGTGTCACAAAGGGCCTGCATATTGATGAAGATGACTAAATATGACGCATTGGCATTGTATACACCAAAGGAGGACATATTAATAGTTTTATATTGAATATGGAGCTATGAAAAGATGTATTTACAGTATATGCAGTGCGTATGTAATGTACAAAGTACAAATTCTTCACTACTGTACGTGGAGTAGACTTTTAAGGTATCTGTATTTTAGGTATAGGAAGAAAAACCTTTACTCAAACTACATTTCCCAAAGACAAATGGAACTTTACTACACTACATTTCCAAAATAAAATGGAAACTTTACTCCACTACATTTCCAAATCACTTATACTTTTACTCCACTACATTCCAAAATAAATGTGTAATTGTACTCCACTACATTTCAAAATAAAATGATACTTTTAATCCATACATTTCCAAAAATAAAGGTAAAACTTTTACTCATACATTTTGCAAAATAAAATGTATACTGTACTCCACTACATTTCCAAATAAAATGTGTGACTTTACTCCATACAAAATTTTTTTGTCCAAATAAAAATGATATTTTACTCACTCACATGCCAAATAAATGGGTATTTACTCCATAAATTTCCAAAAGAAAAGCTTACTTTTACCCATCATTACCAATATAAATGTATACTTTGACTCACTACATTTCCAAGTAAAATGTGTATTTACTCAACGACATGTCCAAAATAAAATGTGTACTTTACTCCACTACATTTCAAAATAAAATGTGTACTTTTTACTCACTTACATGTCCAAAAGACAATGTATACTTTACTCAATACATTTCCAAAATAAAAGTAACTTTTATTCCACTAAATTTCCAAAATAAAAATGTATACGTTGATCCAGTACCTTTCCAATGTAAATGTGTACTTTACTCCATTACATTCCAAAAGAAAAATGTGTACTTTTACCCACTACCATCTCAAAATAAAAACTGTATACTTTATTCCCTACATTCCAAAATAAACATGTTACTTTTATTCCAGTACATTTCAATATATAAAATGTGTACTTTTCTCCACTACATTTCCCCTACGCATCTAGCTTACTTGGGTCTAACAAAATACAACCAGGAACGAATGTTATACACTGAAAAAAGAAGAAAAGTTTGGCAAATCATGGCTCCTAAATTGCAGCTAATGACGCTCCATTCCAGTTGGTAACGTGATGATGTGGTGGACAAGCTTGGAAAAAAAAAACAAGAACAAAAAAAAGTGGGCCCAAAACTAAAGGAAGAAGAGGAGGAAGCATAATGACTGTCATGGAAGCACCTGGTGGGGGGGGGCAGGCTCTGCCGCCATGGTAACAGACGATGCCCACCCACACAACAGTGGTGAGAATGATAAGGTTATACACACTGTTTGGCCTAAAGTTCACACTCAAAGTTGTTGTACTTTACTTTAACACTTGAGAATTAGTTCAGAACATTGCTATGGATATCCTAAGCACTGTAAATATAGATACTTTAAGACATTTACTCAAATAATATTTAAAAGAAGACAACTTCTACCAATGTCTTCTGTGAGATACTTCCTTACTCAAGTATGTCTCTGGCGTACTATACAGGACTGTTTAATGGACACCTTTGATCTTAGTTTCACACAGCGCACTTGTGACCCACCCTGAGATAAGAAATGTACAGAACCCTCTTATGAATAATTGTTTTAAAATAATCAGTAAGCGACAAGTTTGGATTTGGTGAAGGGGTAGTGGCTGCTAAAACAGTTTGTCAACACCACAAATAAGGAGCATATGAAAATCATGTAAGACTATGTACAGGAAAAACGTCCTGAGCTTCAAACTAAAGCATGGGTCAATTTTCTTGGGAGCTTCTGAAACGTTCATTAGCTCAAAATGTGCTATAGCGTTTCATCAATCTGGACCAAGTCAAACGCATCAATAATAAAACAATGATGGTATGTGTTCAGTTTGTTTGAAAAAAGGGCTGAAAAAGTATAAGGCAGGGCATCCGATAGCGTCAGTGGAAGAGTGGTCTGTGCGGAGGCCCGTGTATAGAGGCTTGCCCTCCGACGCACGGGCCCGGGTACGACATCCGCCGTGCCCCTTGGCTGCATGTCGCTCCCCCTCTCTCTTCTCCCCCTTTCCACGTATAATCTGTCCTGTCTAAAAATAAAGGGAATAAAAAAAAAACGAAACAATAACTTAAAAAAAAAAACGAAAAAAAAAAAACGTAAAAAAAAAAAAAGTCTAAGTCAGTTAAAACTATTTAAACACAGATTAATTATTAAATTGGATACCACTACCTCTAAAGGACAATAATACGGATACCGTCTCAGGACTGATCAGGTCTAACAGGAAGGGGCTAAAGATAATGAGCACAAGGGCAATATTAAACTCCTTCCCAAAAAGTAATATCTATGTTGATCCACTAGAGAGTAGCACTGACTACGTTCCGAATGATGAACTCAGTTTAAAACAAGATATACTAATAACCATCCGCACAGCAGTAATCCAACTCATGTAAGACTAAAAGGATGCAGATGTCGTTTCGAAAAAAACTTGTCAGTCATTTCCATGGAAATTCTAACAAATGGCGTCTTTTCTAAATCTATCTTGCCAGTGATAAAAGCAATGGACATTGTGCTGACGAAAGACACATAATTACTGGTTTCTCATGAAATAAATAAATAAAATAAAAGCTTTGGCTAACATTATATTTGATTAATGGATAATCAACTTTTTTTAAATATGCAATGTATATTTGCTTGAAAAAACCAAACACCAAACCCGATAAGTAATGATCCAAATAGTTGCCAAACTTCTTGCTGCCAGTCTGCTACTTCTCTGTTTAATGTCATCATTATACGAATACTGGAAGTAAGTTGAACAAAACAAAAATTTAAGACCGTCATTTTAGATTCTGGGACAATTATAACACTTTTGTTACTATTTTTATAACATTAACAGGATATAGCTGATATCAATCTTATACGAATAAACATACTCATAAATGAGGTCTAAATCAAAGGAATCTTGGTGCAGCACTAACAATGTAAAAGCGCCACATAGCACACATGCAGATGTCTGCGGGAGACGCGAAAGGTAGATGACGTCAGATTAGTTGCATACCACTCAGAGAAGAAGCTCCAGAGCAGCTGAGGAGGTTTAGGGAAGGAAACAAGAACAGCTTTTCATCATTCCCCGGTAGGCTATGTTTCTACAAGGTCTTCCTAGCTCATTGCCAGAGCTACCACTTTACATGCTGATAAGATATGGATGTAACCACAGACCAATAAGAAAAAAACAATGAATTATTGTAGATTCAAATCAACAATGTTCAACTGTCATCTAAAATCATACGAGGTACATATTTTGCAGTGATTAGTTCATCCTATCAGCTCCTTTAACTGTTGCATATTGCTCATGGAGCAGAAGACGTGGCCCCAGAATGTCACTCGCCAAATTAACATTCCTATTAAAAAAATAAAAAATAACACGTGCCTCCCCCCTCCAAGGACTAACTAAATGTGGAGAAGGAGTACCTTAAAATGCGTGAAAAAGTCTGTGAAAAGCAATACATGTCATGGTAACATCAGAGGGGGTTACCAACCGTCGTCATAGGAGGGACTGCAGCGGCTCAGCGAGCGGGAAAGCGGGGATGGGGCGGGGCGTTCTGCGAGCGTCCTCCATTCATTCATGGTCGTTAGTACTCAAACCATGCTTATTTCATGTTTCACCTCTGCCTCACTGGAAAGATATTTTAGACGATAAAGAATGTAGCGGCAGGTGAATGACATTGAAGTCGGGGTAAATTCATTCCGTTTATTATATAGCAATATAGGCAATTCTGATAAAAATACAACTTTAAGAAAAGTTCGTTCATGTTTGATACGCGTTCATCGACACCACTCTGTTATACCTGATCATTAGGAACAAGACAGAGCAAGGAAATTTAGACAGGTTAGATATCAAATAAACATAAAAGGCATTTGGGACTATAAAATACCATAGCTAGTCTTAGGCATACATTACTGGACAATGAAAGTTTCTCTCCGAAGCACAAGGACCGTCGTTTTTCACTATAGTAGGCAGAGACTATATACATATATGATACCGTTGGTATCCAACTCCTAGAACAACAACGTTCGCAATTTACACGAGTATGTAGGCCTCGCGTGGCACATATGCCTGCTAAGATATCCGTTTAACAGCGTTTACGTGTTCATTACGTGTTTTTCTGAAAACAGCTTAGCCAACCAAAGAAATACTTCAGGGGCAAGTTTTTTGGGTCGTATTAATCTTTTGATGTCGGAGAAATACCTTAAAATATGAATCACTCCTGGGAATCGGTTATAGGCCCCTCACGGTATTTCTGTGTGCTTATTACGTGTAAAAACAAACAAACCACATTAAAAAACTTGTTAAACGGACATTTACGCACGGCATTCACAGATAGACAGGATGAATTACAGGTGCGCTATATTACTGTATTATTAAAAGAAACTATATTATAGCTACTATGTCTCCATCTCCATAAATGATCATTTGGGGTTCATTATCCCTTTATGTGAAGATCTTCTGAGGTTGACGGAGTTCTGGTTGTTTTCAGTTGGTGTGAAGTTAGGCTGTTGGAACGGACTGTGTCGATCACCAGGTATCAGACTTGCTGAGGATGAGGAATGAGGACCCTCCTCAGCTCTCCGAGGGGAGGGGATCACGCTGCCGGTGTGAACGTAATGGGGGTGTTCCCTTCCATGCCGTCTCCCTGTGGTAAAAGTAGGTGAATGGACACAGTCACTGGCACGGGTAAGGAATGGTCAGAAAGCCCTGTGCTCATGCGCACAGAGGACACACTATTTTCCCACCGACGGTCACTGGATGCATGTCTACATATACGGCAGTGTCATAGTGACCATGACCACCAAACGCATCTGGGCTGCTGGTGAACTGACGAGGGCTCGTCGTTCGCAAGTAACCGCGCTGGGAGAGAGATTAACTCATTTGAAAAGGAAGACTATGAGAAGCGACTCCTCATGATGGACGTGAGGGTCGTCCCAAAACTGACGTCCCTTTGAATTGACCGCGGGACCGTTTAAAAAAGGAGAAAGACTCGCACCAGCTGATCACCCTCAGGATGGCGAGGGACATCGCCTGCTGGCCGCCGTGGTGTATTGTCACTCTAGGCAGATCAGTGCCCAAATGATAAAGTAGTATTATGGCGACGAGTCAATGATTTAGAGTTTTTTGGAGAAGGTAGCTTTGCTGGGGCAGGCGAAAAACATGACCAGCAACTCGAAGAGAACATATGAGACCAGGGTCTTATGATGAAGAAGGGGTCTGTTGAACGGGCTTAGGCAGTAGGGAGGGAGCAGTTTGCCCATTGGCGCGTGGTGCCACTGTGGCTTGGTCTCTTCATCGACGAAAATTCCGGCAGAGTTTCAGGCCAGAAAATACCAATTGAAATCAAATAAAAAGCACTGAACTATGGCTATTCCCTCGCTGTCGCGCTTTCAGGATACTAAACCAAGCCCAAACCTGCTTTTGGAAATCGTTTTGGGCAGTATGCGGCTCCTGCTCTTTTTTATAACGCCTTCATTCGTCACGGAATTCTCCATGGCCTACTCTCCGAGTGTAAAACCGGATTCCTCGCGAAAAAAAAATATCAATGGGGACGTTAACAGGGTCTCCGTATGAGTTCCCCTGAATGGTAGTTAGTAGTAACTACAGGAGGGCATCAAAGCTGGGTCTGTTCCTGTCAAGAAGTACTCGTTACTCAGTGGGCGCAAAAGTAGCGGCATCCTTTTCCTGGGGTCCCACAGCCCGCGTGTCGGGAAACGGGTTGAAGTTTTAAGTTGCGTCTTCAAAGCGCAACCCGAAATGTTGATGACCACCCTCTCGCAGAATCCTGCCGGCTGCGGCTGTATCGATCCACCGACAGGTGAGGCGCCGAGAGCACCCGGAGCCGGGGGGGGGGTGGGGCGGTTTGGGGGCAGGGGGTCCGCCAGCATGTTTCCACCTCATACCGCCCCTCTCCACCTCGCTAACCACGGCTGGCAGTCGCGTTGCCTGCTCTTGTGCATCGCGGACGAGCGGGGCTTGATCACGCTGAGGGACGGGTCATCCAAAAGGTGTTTTTTTCGGTATGGAGGGGCAGAGTGCGCCGCCTCTCCCATCCCAGCCTACAGCTTTGGAGAGCTGAGGCCCGACGCCCTTAATCTCTTCTACCATCACATATTCCGCCATATCCACACACATGAAGCGGGAGCTCCCCTCTGCCCCCCTTACAAACACGTCGACACACGCCACGGCGCGCATAAGTCTGATATACATTCCACCCACCCAATCGGAAATTAACTGACACGAATGTCGAGCGCACACACTCTCATTCAGTGGTGTGAAGAAAAAAACCACCTGATCCAAGCTGGATCATTACTTGTGAGTCCGTCTAGGTTCTCACTATATCAAGCTTGTATCAACGCAGACACAACGCGATAGACGCAAGGCTGTCTTAAAACATTAAGGTTTCTTGCAGCGGCATTTCAAGCGAATGCATCAAGGAAAAACCCACAAGGCGGGACAGGCCTGTTAAAGCAATGCGTTTGTCTGCCAATAAAGTGCCGATTGTGTCGAACAACTTGACACAGAGCAAATGATGTGCACCAGTCATGCCTCACTTTTCACTCAGAATGAGCGGGTGATGTCATCCGGTTTTCGGGGAAGCTAAGCTCTAAAACTCACAACAGAAAGCGGAACGGTGGCTGGCCAGATATTCACGTCCAAACCGGATGATAAAACCTGTTTGTTTGCTCTTTTGTGTGTGTGTGGGGTGGTGTAGTGTGCTGTGTGGTGTGTGTGTGCTGTTGGTATGTGTGTGTGTTGTCTTTCTTGTTGCAGAGGCGGGTTGTTTCTCTCCGTGGGCTGGAAAACAAGCGCGTACCAGCGGTAAATCAAATGCCGCGCACTCGCCCGCAATGAGTGCTGATCTGCGTCTGTTGTGTACAGTTTCAAGGGGGTTTGGGTGTTGGCTATATTTTTAGGACGTCATTCCAGTCGGAAAGAAAAAGAAGCCTGTCCGCCATGTTGGGAACGAATCGCTAAACGAGTTTCAAGTGTCGGTCTTGGTTAAAGTGCTTCAAGAAGGCGTCTGTAAATCGGTGGCTCTGGAGCAAGTTGCAAGGGGGTGGGTTTAATGAGTTCAAATGAGATTCGTAGCCAATGCACAATCTGCTCTTTTTTTTATTTGGATTGTGCAGCCTGGTTTGTAAATTTCAACATGTCATCAAAACGCAAAAGGAAAGCGAGCCTCTCGTCTATCAAATATGGCACCATCTAGTACTCAACTATATGAAATACCAGAAAATCTCTTAAAGCGGATGACACTGATCTAAAAAAACTCTTGACCTCTTTCATCGCTGAAAAATTAGTTAGGGATGGGAAACCTCTCACTATACGTGTATAAAAAGAAAAGCAGACTGACCAACCAATATAAACAGAATGGGTACAATTGGCGTTATAGCCCTGTTCAAAAATGATCAAGGCATTACAAAAAAAAAAAAAAAGGCTTCAGACAATTTCTATGGCATTTAATGCTGTTAAAACTTCTCTTCCATTAAACCATGGGACAGTTGACCCCTCCTGAGCAACTCACCCGCCTAAGAAACAACTACCACAATAAAAAAAGCTTATTAAGTACTAATTTTAACAGCCCAATTATATAGTATGTACATTTATCTTACAAACACAAGGATCTAAGATGGTCAAAGACTTTTACTGCCTCTTCCACATGAAACAAAAGGGTAATGTCAAATAAATCAAAAGACTTTCAAAACCTTGTATTGTCGGGGTAATAATCACTTGGTCGGACCAATGAACTCTCAGGAACAATACCAAGGCAAAGGATTTCAGTGTCCTCCGTTGATCCATGTCATGTTCCGAGTATTAAAGGGACATATTACTAAAGCCCGCCATAAAATACCCTAAATACCAGATTAGGAAAAGGGACACACACATGACATTAACTGAAACATAACATACCCTCAGGACGTGTGAATGTCATTACACTACCAGTGTCGTCAGCCGTTGTGTTTTTTACGCTCAATTGGTGTAATATATTTAAGAATACCGTGAGACTCTGAAGGAAGACAAAGCCAAATAGTTGACTTTGACCTAAAAGAAACGTGTTGCATTAGTACCAGGGTGAAATACTGTAGGAGAGCCTACAGGGACAAACAGCACCAACAGTCGGACTTTATTCTGTTCCTTGTGTCTACTCAAGACATGGGGGGACTTTTTCCATTCTGGTCAATCTGAGTTCTCGTTTGCCTATTTACACATAGCGGAACATTTCTCTACCGAGTACATATTAGATAAAAAAGTTAATACAGGTTAAACTACACAAACACCACACACACACACACGCACACACAAGTATCTGCACAACCGCCACGGATACATAACCTTAAAGGATTATCAGGAAACACATGTCAAATCTCCATTAATGCCAAACTATCTATACCCCATCACATGGCAGTTGCTTCAATGCAGTAGGGGTGTGGTCTGGCAAGCAATAGCCTGACCTCAAAAGAATGTCAAGATGGAAAGAAAGGGGATTAAGCAATTTTGAGGTAGGCATGGTGGTGGGTGCCAGACGGGCGGGCCGAGTATTTCACAATCTGCTCAGTACTGAGATTTTCACACACAAACCATTCTAGGGTTACAAAGAATGGTGTGTGAAAAAAAGAGAAGAAAAAACAATTCCAGATGCAGCAGTCATGTGGGCCAAAATGCCTTGTTGATGCTAGTAGAGGTCAGAGGAGAGGGGCAACTGATAGTGATAGAAAGCACTTTGACCTGAATAACCACTTGTACAATCGAGGAGCAGCAAAGCATTTGTGAAGCCAACAACACGCACAACCTGAGGCGGATGGGACACAACAGAGAGAAACCCACCGTTGCATGGTCTGATGAGTCTCGACTTCGGTGAGGACATTGCAGAGGTAGAGTCAGAATTTGCGGTAAACAGAATGAGGCACATGGATCCATCATGCCATGTTACCACTGGAGCGGCTGGGCGGTGGGTGGTGGTGTAATGGTGTGGGGATGTTGTTGGCACACTTTAGGCCCCTTGGCATTGGGCTTGTTAAATGCCACGGCCTACCTGAGCTTTTTGACCATGTCCATACCCTTATGCGTCACCGTAACAGCTCAATGGTACTTCAGCAGGGATAAGCACCATGTCACAAAGCTCCAATTCATTTCAAATTGGTGTTTCTTAACATGGACAATGGAGTTCACTGTACTAATGGCCCCCACAGGTAACCAGATCTCAACACAAGGCATCTTGGATGTGGTGGAACGGGAGTTCGTTTTGCCCCTGGAATGTACTCCACAAATCTCCATAAACGCAGGATGCTATCCTATCAATATGGGCCAACATTTCTAAAGAATGCTTTCAGCACCTTGTTGATCAAATGGCCCAAGTAGAATTAAGCATTTGAAGGCGAACGGGACAGGGGGTCAAACACAGTATAAGTAAGGGTGTTCCTAAAATCAGAGGTGAGTGTATATATGTCACATTCTACAACTATACACACACACACACACACACAAAACATATATAGACACTACCGTTCAACAGTTTGGGGTAAATGAAAATGTCTTATTTTTTGAAGGAAAAGCAAGGATACTTTCAAATGAGATAACTTAAATAGTCTTACACTTGGAAGACATACCTCTAACTTGCTAATGTGCAAATGACTATTCTTAGCTGCAATGTTCTGGTTTCTGGTGCAATCTCTACATATTGTGTATAAGGGCCGCATTTCCAGCAACAAACTCCCCAGGTGTTCTACAGTGGTACAAGTGGTTGGCTCATTGGCTCAGAAGGCATTGATGATTACGAAACCCTTGTGCAATCATGTTCACAACATCGTTTTAAAACAGTTTAGGCTTTTTTTTTAAGATGCGGCAAGCACAAAAACTGAACTTCCTTGTGAGCCAATTGAGTTTTCTGGCATCACATGTCTTTTTTTCCTGGGGGGTCAATTAAGCTCAAAATGGCCAGAGAAAAGAATTTTCATCTGAACTCGCACGTCTATTCTTGTACCTTAGAAAATGAGGGCTATTCCAGCGAGAATTGGTAGAGAATTGCAGATGCCTCAACGGTGTTGTGTACTACTCTTCATAGGAACAGCACCACAACAGGCTCTAACCAGAGTAGAAACAGAAGTGGGAGGCTCGCTTTGCAAACTGATCAAGAACGATAAGTACATTAGAGTCTCTAGTTTGGAGAACAGACGCCTCCCAGGTTCCCCAACTGGGCAGTTCATTAAATAGACCCAGCAAAACAACCATGTCAACATCTACATGAGCGGGTCGGCTTGCGGGATTCTGGCTCAGCAGCAGTGGCAAAGAAAAAAGCATATCTGAGACTGGCCATAAAAGAAAGTTAAGATCGAAGGCAAAGAAAACACAGACATTGGGAAAAGGAAGACGGAAACAAGTGTGTGGCGGATAATCCAAGTTGAGGTTTTGGATCACAAAGAAGAACGTTTGATGAGACGCAAAACAATGATAAGATGCTGAAGCAATGCCTAGCCATCTGGTAAGCGTGGATGGTGATATGATTCTGGGTTGGCTTTGGTCTGCGTAAAGGTGGAGATTTTGTACAGTAAAAGGGAATTCTGAAAAGGACAGGCAATCACTCCATTTTCACGCATGGCCTACCCCAGTTGCGAACAGCGCTTGATATGTGAGCCCAGTTTCATCTACAAATCAGGACAATGACCCTGAAACACCTCCGAATGTGCACAAACATTAGGCAAAGCAGGCAGCTGGTTATCTATCGGTAATGGATGTGGCCAGGCACACCAGATCTGAACCCCCATTGACTGTTGTGTGGAGCAGCTTGACCGTATGGTCCAAGCAATCTGCCCTTCCACCAATCCAACTTGGGGAGGACGTTCTGGAAGCGTGGGGTGCAATTCTCCAGTATTACTACCCTCGAACAAATTAACAGCTAAAATGCCAAAGGTCTGCAATGCGTATATGCTGCAATGTGAGGATCTTGACAAAGCAAAGGTTTGATGTAAAAAACATCTTATTCAATACAAATCTTTTCTAACCTTCAATGTCTTGACCTATTTCTACCATTTACAAGTGTATGGTGTGAATAGTGTGTCTTTTCAGGAAACAACAAAATTTGTTCGAGTGAGCCCCAAAACTTTTGAACGGTTATTTATAAATAATTATATCATCTAACCCATACAACATACATATCCCATCCACACACATTTCGTGTTTTCATAACATATTGGTTTGTTGTAATCTTGGGTTGTAAAAGACAAACTGTCAAAACAAAGCATTGAGCGCTGTGTATTGACAGCTTGTGTGTTTAACTCATTTACAGTTCACGGTCAGGTTGTTTTGGTGAGGACTGTTCTTTCTATAGCACAACTTCAATTGCTGCTTGGGAAAAAGCGCTGCTGCGTATTACAACATTCTGCCAGTAGTTGTATCAGTAAGCACAGCGACATTTTCTGGTAAATTCATCTCCATGCTACAAAAACTCATGTTTTGGTAAAAGACAAACGCAGATGAAGGTTGAAGTACGTTGCTAATTCCGCATCCAACTCATGCAGGATCTAGAGCCAGGAGACACAGGTCCCGCTGAGGAATGCACCGCGTTACTATATCTGGATTTTAAAGCAACCAGGGACTGGTTTTGTTTGTGAGGGGGAGGTCGACTGTCAAGGCCACCTGAATCAACACACAACAAAACGCTCAACATCAAAAGGGAGACGGATATAACAAAGCGTGAGCCGGGCAGAACAATTTCTTTTACTAACAACAACTCATACACAAACAACCGTTGGCTATTAACCCGTCCATCTCTCTTTTTCTTTCATATTCCAATTCAGTCTCTCAGGTAAATATAATAGCTGCCATTTTTTGAAAGGATAATATGTCTCTAGCCATGTAAACAGCATTTTATGCTGTTAACACAGACGGTAGAGAACAGATACTGGTTGGATTTGCTTTGCTGGTTAACTGAACTTATGAATGGAGTAGGCAATAACAATTGATGGTACAGCAGCAGACAGAGAACACATGAAGTTAAGAGTGCTTTCCTGGTTATTACAAGGGAGTATGGTTTAATGTAGCAACGCAATACCGCACTATACATTCTCGAATATGGACAATATCCGAAACCTTGCATAGCGCTCATGTAAACAACAATATTCCTGTTGATTATTCCAGATAGAGGCCTTTTTCAAAAACGATTTTCTAATTAATACTGTGGTATTCCCATATGATTCAGGTTTTAGAGGCATTCTTTAGATATGTATCGTCAATCACAGGACAGTGTAAAGAAAATGAAAACCATATCCGCCCCTTTGCTCTGGACGGGAGACCGTGTGTTTGAAGATATTAGGAAAGCACTTTCTCGCGGGAGTACTGAGAGCTCAACTGCCTAACCACACAATCCTTCAACTAAGGCTTGAAACGTAGTGTGACGTGAGCAACACCTTCTTAAAGAATGTTGAGTCTTCTGGATCGTGGGTGCAAGAATAATCTCAAGGCATTCCCAATCTCGCAGGCAGAGTCCTAGGATGTGAGCTAGTATGTAATACATAAGGCGCATGCTTATGTGTTGCTCTCAACATGCACAGTTACATTAAACAGCCATGTAAGTACCACACACTCCTGTGATCAATGGTCACCATACATTCCAGCAAATCCTAATACGTGGTTTTATGTCCAGTCAGTCGATTTTCTACGGTGGCCAACAGGGGCAAACATAGAAAAATGCAAACATAGAAACGGATGGGCAAAAAAGAAAGCTCACACGAACCCTGAAAAAGAGCGAAGGTATGGGCAAAAGAAAGAGCAGAATTCAAGCAAAAAAACAAGCTGCGTTAGATCCAAATACACAAGGAAGTTGCTCCAGCGCATCTAGGGGAGCGGTAGGGGAACAGCATTGATCTTCAACTTGGAATCCGTAATTTTCTCTGCATTATATTCCATCGTACCCTATTCTGCTAGCTACTTGCAGAAGATTAAAAAAGGCTATAGATCAAAACCTCTCGAGGCTGCAACAGCAAAGATAGACTTTTTATCAGTCTGGGAAGAAAAAATAAAAAGGAAGACTTATCAAGAAGGAAGCAGAAGCTGGCAATTTTAAAGTGTACGTTACAAATGACATGTGGGCTGATCTGGTCTGGAGGGAGATAGTGCATTTGATAAATAATTCCTTCAAAAGATTTAACTGCGTGTTTTGCCATCTGTTCAACATATGTGACAGTGTCAGGGATAAAAGAGGTCTGGTTTCATCAAGGACAATGCTTGGATGTGCTCTTGAGTATGAGTGGTCTTTTTTCAGTCTGTTCTGCGCTGGGCTGCTCAGGCACAATGGCTGATCATTAGAGGGCAGAGAGGGCAGAGAGAGAGAGAGGAGAGAGATTAGAGAAGAGGGAGAAGAGGAGGACAGAGAGAGAGAGTGAGAGACGATGAGTTGGAGCAGGGGTAGCATGCTGGAGTCGTATAGCCCAGGGTGGTCGACTGGCAGGTGCGAGAATAGCAGTGTAAAGTCAGGAGAGAAGGGTGGGGAGAGCAAAGAGAGTAGCGAGCAAGCATTCCGACAGTGATTGGCTGGTCGCCAATGCCGAATCATCCTTCTGACGGCAGTCATAGATTGAAGTGGAGGCCAAGAGGTCACAATATTTCCTTTTTTTTACACTTTTCTAGCCTAGATTGTCAAGTCTGCTAGGCAAGGGGGTTAAATGATGAGGCATTGTAACGTTCTGATTTCGTTCAGTAATATCTTGTAAAATATGACTACTGGAAAGACTGACAATTCAAATCAAATTCAAGGCCAAGGAATTAAAAAATAGTCGGCAATCAATTCTCTCGGGATAACCAAAAAGCGCAAGCATGTTTACTAGAAATATACAGTGTAGTAGTCTGGATGGGACCGGCAGGATTAAAGCACGATGAATTTCGAAAATAAGGGTTTTATTTCCAAAAAATCAGGCACAACATAAAGAGAATACAGACCTGTACAGTAAAAGCTGGCTGAGTAAACTCCCCAAAAAAAAAAATATATATATATAACCTGACTGTAGCCAAAAGAAACAAAAAGGGACTTACTATATATTGGATGTCAGACGGATTTTGACACACAGGGGGAGACTAACAATAACACTACTACAGACTACTACTACTGTTGGAGCTAAATCGCTCTAATGCAAATCACACTCAACTTTAAGCACATATACATTTTAAATTCCAACACTACCTAAAAAACTTCGTACAAAAGAAATGGACTTCTTTTACCTAATCACAGAAATTATGTCAATGTTATAAATCTAAACCCAGAATATCTATGGAGAGAATAAAGCTATTCACTAATGCATCAGACAAAGGACTTATCTTGTACTTGTGTTATAGATCTTAGTGCTGCATTTGATACAGTGACATCATATCTGTTTACAGAGGTTGGAAATTTAATTGCATCTTGCTCTACGCTGGTTTAGGTCTATTTATCAGACACATCTCAGTTTGTTCATGGTAACGATGATCCTCTGTGCACCACCAAAGTTAGTCATGGAGTCCCACAAGGAGCTGTGCTCGGGCCAATCTTTTACTTGTTCACTTATATATGCTTCCTTTAGGCAATATTATCAGGAAGCACTCCAGAAACTTTCATGTTTATGCAGATGATACGCTCATTATATCTATCAATCAGCCGGATGAAACTAATCAGTTAGCTAAACTTAAAGATGTGCCTTCATGGATATTAAAACCTGGAGACCTGTATTTTATATGTTAAACTCGATAAAACTGAAGTTATTGCTATGGGACACCAGCACCTCCGTGAACATATCAAAGAGATAGTTACCTCTGGAGGGCCTTACCTGGCTCAGCACCACTGTGAGGAATCTTGGAGTTATCTTCGATTCAGGAAATGTCCTTAATTTCCCACATAAAGCAAATTTCAAGGATTGCCTTTTTCCCCCTACGTAAGATTATATAATAAAATAAGGGAGAGTCGCAGCGTCGCATAACCCGGCCACCTGCTTTCTCGTCATAGTTGTCAGATTTATCATCATATAATCAAGCATATATAAAAACTAAAGGGAGAGTGGATACAGCCCAATCCGGTTGGGGAGAGTTCTAGCCCGACCAGGCTCCTCTCGTTACCCGGTCTCTTGGTTTTGCTGTAATAGTTTTAGACAGCTGGGTACATCCTGATACACTGAGCTCCTTCTCTCTATCTCCTATCTTTCATTATGTGCATCAATTACCCAGAAATGATGTACAACCTAGCTGGGGAGACATTCCTGGAGTTCTTTATGTTCTTTTTGTCCCAGCATGTTCCAATCAGATCATGGATGCTCCAAAATCATGTGTATTCATTGTCCTCTGGTCCGCTACACGTTCTGTGGTGCCATGTTCATTGTCTCACTGCTGGCAGTGCTCAGCTACGTCCTGCTGTGCCTTGTAATGTGGCACAGTGCCATGCTATGCCATGAGACTACATACAAAGAACTGCTACAAACTATTATTTCTATTTTTGTTATTTCCACTAACACAACCGGGTCTGTCGAGGTTTCTGCCTAAATAAGGAAGTTTTTCCTCGCACTGTCGCAATGTGCTTTGTCTGGAGGAAACTACTAAACTGTTGGTTCCTTGTAATCGGGAGGGGGTCTAGACCTACTCTATCTGTAAGGGTCTTGAGATACTTTGTTATGAATTGATACTATAATAATATTGAATTGAAATGAAATTGAAATGGCTGTGGCCATCACAATACCAATAATTGTTTTTACACATTCTGTAAATGTTGTGTGTGCACTGGCACTGCTCTTTTTGTTTAGAAGTGCCACCATAGTGTACTGAACACAAGTCGTACTGGGAGGTGGGTCGGTGGTATGGTGGTCTATATCCACATGGTTTCTACCAACGGATTGTTGCTGGTACCTCGGAAAACAACGCTGGATTCGTCCTCTTTTCTGGCGCGTTCGGTCCCTTTTGCTTTCTTTGTTGGCATTCTAAAAATGTGTTTTTAGTTTTAAATTATTTTCGTAATTGAGTACAATTTTGAATCGGAAAATTTACGTAACAAACGTGGTTGTATTACCTGTTGTGTCAGACTTTTACTTGAGTAAAAGACTGAATACTTCTTCACCACGATTCACTACCATGCATACGCACTCCTGCCCTGCGCCAGAATTGATCCGTATCAGGTTAACTGCGAGACATAATTCACAAACAAAAAAACACACAAATAATAAGAAATGGACAGGACTCCAAAAGACGTATATTAAAAAATAAATGTCTGTTTTGACGGAAATTTGAGAGTGTTACGGAGCCCTGGAAGGACACGTGCAAGATTTTTTGCAGGGTCTACTTCTGCGTTCGCCTGCAATATGTTTTGCATTCTATTTTTTACAGGAGTCATTGTGTCGGTTTCGCACTCAGCTGCCAGGGCAATGAGTCAGTTGTTGGTCTTTACTTTGAGCTTGGGAATATGCTGATTCTGCCAAGTGGGCACATTCAAATTTCATATAGGGTATAATCAATAGCCTATTTATTAAATGTGTATATAAAAGAGTGTGATGTCAGAGGTTTGCATGACATGGTGATGAACAAACACGAGATTATCAGAGAATCGCAGCTCCCAGTAGGTTAAGAAAGATCTGAGAACATTAAGTTCAGGGACAAGAACGTGGAAATCAGGCCGTCACTGTGGTTATAATTAACTTTGGCAACAACCATTCCTAAGCCCTATGTTCATTTTCTCCTGTATAGTCTATATTCCTGTAGGCTACACTGTGTGGCACAGATCCATAGTTACAGCCAGTTACATAAAATTACATCACAGGTCGGTGTCTGCACACGGGCTGTTAAGGATGTGTGAAGCAGCGAAGATGGACCTGATGTGATTTGTCTTAGTTTAGTGGGCAGTTGTCTTTAATCAGCCACAAATGGACACTTAAATAAAGGCCAATTAATGTATTTTATTTCAGACCTCTTCAGGGTTTTGTCTGACTAAAGGCTATGCCCTAAAGGCTATATGGAATACATTCTATAGTAACAGCCTGTCGTCTATTAGATAAAAGGTCTAAGTCTCAATTTGGTAGCATGGCATCTACTGCAACACCTTTTAGATCTAATTGCATGGATTTGATTTCAAATTAGATGAATGGTGTCTTAGTAATTTCCAGTTTTAGGATATTTGGTTTCAAATATGCGCTAATAGCCTACATTTTGGGTCGTATGTGGCATCTTATGGTGTGTTCTAATTCAGGCGTGTGTCTGCATAGGTTATATCGTGTGTACTGTCTGATAAATACATATTATTTGTTCTAATTTCAACCACATAAATAAAATGGACAGCTGGGAGCTGTAGAAAGTGCCTCACTACTTCCAATGGCTTCTTTTTTTGAAATTACCTCCTACATCTTTAAGTTTCCTCTTATGATGATTCAATATGTAGTTCAGGGGCATTATGTTCTGTCTGATGCTGTTGCAAATTAGCAGTATGGGAACGTAATTTCTTATAGTACTGGGTTTGTATGAGACACACAGGGAATTTTGTGTACGAGTTACAATATTTGTTCTGTTCATGTGGTTTTGTTATAAATTTGTATTTTCAATCTCTTGTGCTTCAGTAGTCTTCCCACCATCTAGGAAATGCGAGCAGTGCGACACAATGTGAAAAAAAAAGCAGAAAAAAAAAAAAGCAGTGACAAACATGTAAGACAACGAGGGAATTCAATTCGACATCTCAACAATTCCTATGCCTAATGGTGCACTTCAAAAGTAAAACACACAAAACACAGAGGCACAGACATGCCCCTTTCAATGAATAATTTTATAGAGCATAATACGTTGAATGTCACACAAACAAACACACAGAGGCAGAAACCAGGCACAACAGACTTTCAAGACAAACAATTTCTTGTAAATGTAGGCATAACTGAATGTAAATACTTCCAATTAGCATCATACTGACCTTTCACAACACGGAAGCATCAAATATGAATTTTGATCACGGTCCTTTCAACTAAGGTGGGTTCAATGACATTTGAGGTACAGTCTGGAGCCAGCTGTTCTCTGGATGTGACGTGGAAACATGTTTGTTGTTTATTCCAAACGGCAACCCCCGGGGTGAAATGTGAAGGTCGTGTGGCAAGCAGGAGAGGGTGTATGTTGGGAAAAGATCCTGCTCTGATTAGAAATCCGACGGAGAGCGAGCTCCCTGGCCCCTGCTTGACATGCTGTCAACAGTGTGGGTGGGCTGACACAGAAAGACCCCCCTGAGCATTGGACCATGCTTTATGTCTGACCTGAGAGGAGTTAGTTTACGTAGCAGATAGACCCCAGGTAGGGGCCTGGATGCTAATAATTCTCTTCAATTCGATTGTTGGACTGAGCTTTGGCACAGACAGTGATTTTGTCACAAAGTAGACAGGCAGCTGGAGATTGGGGCAGAAGAGGATCAAGGATTTCAAGCTCTTGTGATTTTACATGTCAAGAATCAGAATTAGAGTCAAACCCTGAAAACATTGACTTTTATCCTGACGTCCACATAAAATATTCAGGAATTAAAGCCAACTCTGGGTTACGGTGCAAATTGATTAGGTCTGCAAGGTATGTGTATGTGTGTGTGTGGTGTGTGAGTGTGTAAAATATTTTTGAATAACCCACATTCACAATTTCCTAGAAGCCAATGGTAATAATTCAAGTGTATGACCAACAGTCTAAAGCCAAAAGTAGATTCTCTTTATTATGGTGAAACAAGTATAAGCCCTAATTCTCACATTTGGAAGTTGGAACCATAAAAAAGTTTTTTTTTTTTGCTGAATAATGAGTTCCGCTCTAAAATTGACAGTGCAAGACATAAAGTGGGCAGAAACGCGTAGAATATGTTACACAGTCAACAGGAAACAGTTATCGGCATGTAAATAACAGAATCGCCAGTATGAAGGTGGGGAGGAACAAGTAAAATAAATCTTAATTTAAACTTTTTCTGGAAGTAGGCCTTAGAAAAAGCAGCCGGCTGTATTTTTTGCAAATGATCAGGCTTGTACCTCCTCAGTAGCCGGCGCGAGAGCATGTTTGAAGTGTGAACCACAGTTTGTCACGAGCAGATGGGCTACCTAATGTAACTCCTGACTGGAGTGGGAGTGTTTCGCTGCCAAACCACAGTGAGAGGTGGCAGAATGGCTCCTGGGGAATGTCGAGGTTGCCAGCAGGGAATCACCACTGATGGAGGGGACGCGAAGAAACTCAATTAAAAATGGTTATCACGATAAAAAAGCAGCATATGTATTTATTTCGGTTTCCTCGGCTGTTGCTGATGCTACTGATCACCGACAGCCTGATGTAGGACGTTCTCGATGCAAATGAATACACGGGCAGAATATGATCAGTCATTTAGAAGTAGTGATTTATTAGGAGTGTGGGAAGGTTCCATAGTAAACATGTATTGTGTGGTAAACAGCTGCCAAACTGCTATTTAGCGAGAAACTATGTATACAGAGTAAAGTAACCGGAGGCAGTTGACCTTAGAAGAAAAATGAGCTGTGTTTTGTCTTAAAGGACAGAAAGCGCAGTTTAAAAATCCCTCTCCCTGCCATGTGCAGTGCGTTTTAAAAATAAAAACATTGTTTTCCAATAGAATAAAATTTTAGTTTTTCACCCAGGCATTTCAATATAGGCATTAATAGCGCTCATTGCAATAACATAATACCGTGTAACTGTGATACCCTTGCCTGAAGGTTATCATACCGGTCGGACTTCCATACGGCCTATGCACCACCACCACCACCACTACTACCACTACACTACTACTACCGCCACACTATAGCACACCACCACACCACTACTACCACTACCACTATACTAACGCCACCACTACTAAGCACCACCACCACACACTACCACTACCACTACTACTACCGCCACCACTACTAGCACACCACCACCACACAAAACTACTACTACTACAGCCCCACCCCACTACTAGCACACACCACCCCACTACTACTATACTACACTAATAATACTACTACCGCCACCACTACTAGCACCGCCACCACTGCTAGCACCACCACCATATACTACTACTCCCAATACTACTACTACCGCCACCCACTACTACACCGACCACCAATGCTGCACCAACCACCACTACTACTACTACTATACGCACAGAGCATTAGTATCATTTTGTGACTCAGAATAATGTAAAAAATAAAAATGTACTGACTGCTTATCTAAATTCAGTGTAGAAAAATAAAAATTGGGGGACAATCTCTGCCCCCACTTTTAAAAGAAAAAGGGTAATTTACAAACTTTTGCGAGCACTTTATTAGAGCATAAAGTTGCTGGTTTTTTATGTGAATGAAACTCAGTTTAAGTGTATATACTACATACAATACATACAGATATACTACATATATTATACATATATACAGTCATACTATATACATACAGTATATACAGTACATGGATAATATTATACATACACACACACAACATATATAGTACATAATATGCATTGATATACATATATGATATATTGTACACACATATTACACATAAGGTACATATACATATATGTATCTACACTATAAACATAGATATAGTATATACACATACAGTGGTGTGAAAAAGAGTGTTTGCCCCTTCCTCATTTCCTGTTCTTTTGTTAGTTTGTCACACTTAAGTGTTTCGGAACATCAAAACCAATTTAAACAATAGTCAAGGACAACACAAGTAAACACAAAATGCAATTGTATGAAGGTGTTTATTATTAAGGTGAAAAAAAAATCCTAACCATCATGGCCCTGTGTGAAAAAGTGATTGCCCCCCTTGTTAAAAAACTATAACTGTGGTTGTCACCACCTGAGTCAATATCTCTAGCCACACCCAGGCCTGATTATGCCACACATGTTCACAATCAAGGCATCCCTTAAATAGGAGCTGCTTGACACGTAAGGTCCACCAGAACATCCTTAAAAGCTACACATCATGCCGAGACCCAAAGAAATTCAGGAACAATTGAGAAAGAAAGTAATTGAGATCTATCAGTCTGGAAAGGGTTTATAAAGCCATTTCCAAAGCTTTGGGAATCCAGCGAACCACAGTGAGAGCCTTTATCCACAAATGGCGAAGACATGGAACAGTGGTGAACCTTCCCGGAGTGGCCGGCCGCCCAAAATACCCCAAGAGCGCAGCGACGACTCATCCAAGAGGTCACAAAAGACCCCACAAACAACGTCCAAAGAACTGCAGGCCTCACTGCCTCAGTTAAGGTCAGCGTTCATGCCTCCACTATCGAAAAGACTGGGGGAAAAAAATGGCCTGCATGGCAGAGTTCCAAGGAGGAAAAGCATGCTGAGCAAAAAGAACATCAAAGCTCGTCTCAATTTCTCCACAACACATCTGATGATCCCAAGACTTTTGGGACAAATTCTGTGGACCGATGAGACAAAAGTGGAACTCTTTGGAAGGTGTGTGTCCAAGTATATCTGGCGTAGAAGGAACACTGCATTTCATAAAAAGAACATTATACCAACAGTAAAATATGGTGGTGGTAGTGTGATGGTCTGGGGCTGTTTTGCTGCTCGGACCTGGAAGACTTGCGTGATAAAAGGAACTAGAATTCTGCTGTCTACCAAGAGATCCTGAAGGAGAATGTCCGACCATCTGTTTGTTTACTCAAGCTATAACAAACTTGGGTCTGCAGCAGGACAATGATCCTAAACACACCAGCAAGTCCACCACGAATGGCTGAAGAAAAACAAAAGAAGACTTTGAATGGCTAGCCAAGTCCTGACCTGAATCCTATTGAGATGTTGTGGTATGACCTTAAAAAGGCCGTTCATGCTCGAAAAACCTCTAATGTAACTGAATTAGGACAATTCTGCAAAGATGAGTGGGCCAAAATTCCTCCAGGACGCTTGAAAGCCTCATGCACGTATCGCAAAGCTTGGTGGCAGTTGTTGCTGCTAAGGTGGGCCCAACCAGTTATAGGTTTAGGGGGGCAATCACTTTTTCACACAGGGCCATGATGGTTTGGATTTTTTTCACCTTTAATAATAAAACACCTTCATTTACAAATTGCATTTTGTGTTACTTGTGTTGTCCTTGACTATTGTTTAATGGTTTGATGTTCCGAAACACTAAGTGTGACAAACATGCAAAGGAACAGGAAATGAGGAAGGGGCAAACACTTTTTCACACCACTGTATGTATAGTATGTATATATGTATGTATGTATGTATTCACTATATAACACATATATGTATATACACAGATATATGTATATATAAATACACTGTATTATCCATATGCACACAACACAGGAAATATAAATACACTATATTACGTATAAATATACACAACACACACACACACACACACCACACACACACGTAAAAGATAGAGAAAACAAAGAAAGCAATGGGTTACCAGTTTCCTGTAGGTTCAGTCGCCCCAACATAAAGTAAATAAAACTAATATCGGTGTGCAGACAAGATGGTGGCATGCTTTGATGGAATTTGGCTGCTGGTGGTAACCACGGAAACATGGTAAAAGGGGAGATCCTAGTGTCACATGATGCAACAAGGAGCTCTTGCGTAGTATTCCAGGCTGTGAAATTACAACTTCCAGATTAAATTTCACAGTTTGCTGCCCACTAAACGCTGCTCTCCAAACAAGCTGAACCCCACCAAACAAAGACACGGACACACAACATGAAACATGCTTTCCTGCACACATGGGTAGGTACATATGCAAAGCAGGATTAGAAATATCAAAAGTTATTTGGATTATTTTTTTTACTTATTTGGCTATCATTTCCTGCATAAGAAGAAAAGTCTAACCACTGTGGTTGTCTTCCAATCAAATGCTGTGTGCAGACCCGGTTTGATTCTTTATGTTCCTTCCACAATTTACTCTCTTAGCTTCAACACATGACAGGACAATCATTAATACTAATAATAGGAAAATTTAGATGGGTCTTATTTAACATTTATCAACTATTTTGTATTGGTTTGTTTCTGTTGTATAGTATTTGTTTTTCTGTTGGTAAGTTGTTTCGTTGTATTAGTATGTTTTTCTGTTGTATAGTATTTGTTTTGCTGTGTATAGTATTGTTTTGCTGTTGTATAGTATTTGTTTTGCTGTGTGGTATGATTTGTTTGTGTTTGTATAGTATTTGTTTTGCTGTGTATAGTATTGTTTTGCTGTTGTATAGTATTTGTTTTGCTGTTCTTAATTTATGAATTTCCTGTGTGGCGTCCTTGAGGGCAAGAAAATAATAAAATAAAATAAATGTAATTATTATATATTATATTATTATTATATTATTATTATTATTATTTTATTGTTGAGATGGGGAGCACGGCAGCACGCTAAAAATAAGTCTGATGGGGGAAGAAACATGTAGTCAGACAGACAATCGCAGATCCCAGATTAGCCAAATTACTTTGAAGAGGAAATTGTACAATACAATCCTCATCTACTGTTCTTGCCATAGCTGTATGTATAAATATTGTTACTGATATGCCAGGTGTGTTCACTCAGGTGTGTTTGACCTCCTTGCCTTATTTTCAACTCATGTGAGTAGACCAAGGGATTTCATTTTTAACATGTCTTTATGTTCCCAAATCTCAAGTACAATGTCTCATAACTGATGATATATATATACAC
>NC_045736.1:10813449-10823448 GCF_008692095.1 Etheostoma spectabile | reverse complement strand
CACACACACACACACACACACACACACACACACACACACACACACACACACAGCCTGTAACACAAAGCCACTTAATTTGTTGAGTAGTAGTACTCTACATGACAAGCAAACTAACTTGCATGTGTAAAAATCCATGGAATGCCCCTTTAATATTTCTACATGCATCAGTCTGTTGTAAACCATATTCCACATCATTGAGAGGGACTGGCAGTTTATCAAAAAAATTACACATTTACAGGATTACAGGATTTTTGCATTAATGTGATGAAGTACTTTGCTTTCTCATTACCATCTGATCATTTTATCAATAGATGCTTTTGAATCACATTTAGCATAAATTTGATCCCTTTCATAAATGAAATGACATGCACTGAGATAAAAGATGTAATCCATATGCCACACCTCTTTATCAGAAGACCCTGTAATTAAATCAGGACTGCGGACTGATCAGGGATGAAGTTGCAAGGATGGACTTATTTTCCTGTTGGAACTGATGCAACAAAACAACAAGGAGTACATTTTATGACCATATCAATTTACATTCTGTACAAAGCATTGAACTGTACAGGTGGTTGTGACTACCTGCTGGACATTTTTGCCTGTTGCACCTCCACTTGTTATCTACACTATTTCCAAAAGACAATAACTGCTGTTCAGTAACTGCTGCTCTGTCCAGCAGCCCCACAAGGGTCAACAGACATGAAACTACAACCATATCGGTGATGATAGCAGCAGCAGCAGCCTTGCATGACTCTGTGTTACAGGACCATTTACCCTCCCCGGCATCAGTTAGCATTGAAATATTTAACCGATAGCGCTGTGAGGGCCTGATTGAGAAAATGATCCAGGTCAGTGGAGATGATGAGAGAGCCTGGGCACAGCTGTGGGAAAAGACCCAGTAAAAAAAACACAAAAAAAACACATCCTGTGTTACTGTAGCTCACAGACGCAATGTATAATAGAGGAGAGAGTCTTGGTGGTAATTCAATCAGAATAATAATGTCTGCCTAATAAACAATGATATAACTCTGCAATATTAAAAAGGACATTTCCATTGCATTTCCCAGAAGAAATTACTGACAGAGGACACATACTCTATCTGCTTTTCAAAGTGTTCCAACTTATTGTGTTGCATAATGATTACATTGTGTGTAGGGGCTGCTGTCCTCGCTTAACCACACTGTGTCATTTTAAGGGGGTATTACAATTACCTAACCATAATAATCAAATCCAATCATCCAGCTTCCCCTTCATTTCTTTTTAATGTTAATGGCCGAGCAATTCATCTTTTCTAAAAGAAAAAAAAAAAAACATCCAAAACAAAAGCAAACAAAGCAGGAAGCTGTATGAGGACAGACTTCAAAGCGAGAGTCCTCATTAGACATACAACGCCTTTGAAGACACATCAGCAATCCACAGTGCAACATCACAGATGGATCTCTCTAAAAGCTTGGGTTTTCTCTCACTGGGGTTCCTATAATTATAATTATATTTTTCTAGGTTTTAAATGAGTAGTGCTGGAGCCTGTAAGAACCAAGTGGTGTTGTTGCGTGTATCTGCTATCACTGACCGGTGGGATCAATTCCACTGCTGCCAGTGGGCTGCTGACCAGCTGTGTCGTGCCAAATCGTATCCATAAATCCTATGGGAGTGTGTTTATTGGCTTCATTAAGAGGTTTAGTGCTTGTGCTAATTCTGGCTGTAGTGATTAAATGTGATAGAAATGAAGTCAATTACTGTACTACAAACCATTTAGAGAGATGATAGCATTACACCAACAGACCTGTCAGTAATCTTTTCCGCATATTTAAAATCTGTATACCTCCCTGGATGAAAATGATTTGTATTTAAACTAACTTGAGGCCAGAGGATTGCTGTGAAACTAAAAACTTGGTGGTCGCTGTGATAGGCCCAGTCAATTGCAAATTTGGTAGTTTGTTCCTCTTTAATACTATATGATCCATAGGGGCATTTTATAAATTCCTGACAAACTGCATAGTCTGGTACAGTAGATTCACCAAAGCCGCCAAAAAAGCCCTGCAGCGTGTCGTGAAAACAGCAGAGAACATTGTGGGCACTGATTTACCATCACTTGAACGCCTCAACAAGACCTGCTGTGTGAAAAGGGCTAAGAACATTGTCAAGGACAGTACTCATCCTGGACATGGACCGCTTGACCCCAAATACGCACAAACAGACTGTAAAATAGCTATTTCTCACCTGCCATAACACTACTGAACTCAGAATAACTGAATAATGGGGAGGGCAACGTGCAATACATATGCTGCTTATGTTTACTAGCGTACAATATAACCATGTGGCAATAAGAAACTCTTATACTATAACGCAACTTGTGCAATTATGGTTAGCTCCTATTTATATAATGTTAGCCTTAATTCATATTTAAATATTATATACATTCATATAATTATATTAATATGTTTGTACTTAACTTTTACTTACATTTTTAGTAGTGCTGTCAGTTAAATGCCTTACTAACGGCGTTAACGCAAACCCATTTTAACGGCGTCAATCTTTTTTATTGCGAGATTAACATTCCTTTTGTCCTAGCAAACTTTGTAGTTTTACATGCTGTTGCAACAACTAGTAACGTTAGAAAAACTACAACACCACACCGGATCTAGCTAGACCGGAAACAAAACAACAGGCACGCGAGCACACACGCCGTTTGGGCTTGCAAGTCGGCCAAAGACGTTACGTTTTGAGGAAATGGCGAGGGCGAGACGCTGAAATGGATGCTAATAAGATTCTGGATGGAAAGTTTACTTTTTAAAAGTTGCCAAATGGTTCTATTGACAAGACCAAAGTGATCTGTGTGTTTTGTCGTTGTGAACTGAGCTATCATCGCAGCACGTCCTGTCTGAAATACCACTCGGTGGCCGAGCACACAGCTGATGCCAATTCCCCCCTCGTCGAAGAATTTTACATTGTGTGAGAGATTATTTGCTCCAAGTGAGAATGTTAGTGTGAAATTGAACACTATAGTAGGCTGCATGCCAATGTTGTTTTCAATAAAAAAAACATTTGCACAAAGCATGCAGCTCCACTTTTCCATGCTGATAAGACAACAACAAAAATAATGGGACAAAAAGAAATTAAGGGACATTTAGAATAGATACAAATGTGCAATTAATTGTGATAAATTACAAGTTAACTATGACATTAATGCGATTAATGGCGATTAAATATTTTAATTGTTTGACAGCACATGTTTAGCTTATTTTATTTAATATTATCTTATGTTTTTACATTATAGTATGCTATTCTAGATAAACTTACATTTAATTTATTATTACATTTATTTATATTTAAATTGTTCCACTTCTATTACATTTTTTTTGTAATCACTTTTAGCGCACCCTTGGGCTGTCAAAGTAATCTCGTTGTGCTACACAATGAAATTAAACTGCTTGAACTTGGATGCCAACACGGATGAGTCCAAGACCCTTTGACAGTAGAGATCAATATATTTCTGATAACGTGAAAATATTTAAAACCGAGTTCCAACAATCTTTCACGACTGCAGCCAACACAACACCCATACACACATGCACAGACAATTTCCAAAAGCTTTCAACACTGTTTGTTATCTTAAATGAACATATATATGTGCAAATGAGATAAAATACAAGTCACGCTGGGCTCATTTTCTGGAGCGAGTGGCGCTTACCAAGCACTCACACAGATAAAGTAATTCATGCACACAATGAAACCGGCAGAAAGTGACACATTTATTTAGAAACATCCGCCCAGACTTTAAATGTGTCACATTTAATACTGCTCACATTTGTTCTCTCAACACATCTCAGTAAACAAACAAGTAAGAGATAATGGACACAGTGGCTGCTCCTGCTACACCAAGAAAAGGTCTCACTCCTTCCTGCTTGTGCAATTGCCTTAGCTCAATGATTTATGAAAAAGAGAACAATATGTGCACTGATGGCACATAGATATAAATATTCTGACCTGTCATAAGGAGGTCAGACCACTTTGCGCTCAGCGTCAAGTGATCTATAACACAGGATTAGAGCTGTGCTGGAACAAGGTTCCAAAAAAGCCTTCAATAAAGGAGGAAAAATGGGAAGTTGTGTTTGTGATCAATGCCGATTGTTTCTCTTCAGGTCCAACAAATACCTTCAAATAGACTTGTTATAATGACATAATAAATACATATTCAGCCGCAGGAATCAACTATATTGATACTTTGTGTGTGATTTACTCATATCTGTGGTAACTCAGGACACTTTACTACCTACACCTGATCCAGCCAGAAGATTGCCAAGCCAACACATCAGTACATTACTTTCTTTGAAGGTTCCCCAGAGAATTGAAAGCCATTCTCTCTAATGAAAAACCATCTTAAAGCAAAATGCTCATTTCAAATAAATCAGCTGCCATATTTTGATTAATTGCTACAAAAAACTGATATAACAACAAAGAATACTTACATAATGCTATATTATCTAACAGTGTTTTCACTCAACCTCAACAACAGAGTCTACATCATATACATCACTCTCTTCTGTGGCTCTGTGCAGCTTGAAATGTAGGTTGCCGTCTATATATAGCATCATTATGATGTAGGAATTCCTTATGGATGAGCATGCATTAAGCATTCCGTCTAAAGTAGTTTCTGTTAAGCTTTTGTCTGTTCTTGAACAAAGTCACTGTGCATCATCTAATACAGCCCTGTCTACCTCCAGTCAGACCATAATGCATTCCAGTCTTGGACCATCACAAAGATGAAGTCAGTCCTGCCTTGGGGGCTTTATACTGTATGCCATACTGTTGCTGACATTTAGTCTACTTCCTCACAATACCATCCGGGCAACCCTTCCTTCACAAAGAAAGTTTAATTAACCAATAAGTTTGCGTTTTCTGGCAGTCGGTTTGTGCATCTGCTGTTGTGGCCCTCGCGTAGTGAAAAGATCCCTGAGAGGATTCATTTGCTCTTTTTTCTAATGAGCAGTTGGACAGGCATACCTGCCCTGTCGCTGCTCCTCTGAGGATAGAGGCACCAAAACAAGATGTTATGCTACACATCTACTGACATGCTATTCCCATCCATCCATCCATCCATCCATCCATCCATCCAGTGAACATCCATCCATCGCGGGGGCAGCAGTTCCAGTAGGGGACCCTAAACTTCCCTTTCCCGAGCCACATCAACCAGCTCCGACTGGGGGATCCCGAGGCATTCCCAGGCCAGGTTGGAGATATAATCTCTCCACCTAGTCCTGGGTTTTTCCAGAGGCCTCCTCCCAGCTGGACGTGCCTGGAACACCTCCCTAGGAAGGCGCCCAGGAGGTATCCTTACCAGATGCCCGAACCACCTCAACTGGCTCCTTTCGACGCAAAGGAGCAGCGGCTCTACTCCAAGCTCCTCTCGGATGACCGTGCTTCTCACCCTATCTCTAAGGGAGACGCCAGCCCCCCTCCTGAGGAAACCCCTTTCGGCCGCTTGTAACCTGGATCTCGTTCTTTCGGTCATGACCCAGCTATAGAGGAGAGAAAATTAAGATAAGGAAATTTAAAAGAAAAAGTCATTGAAATGCTTTGAGTGCCGAAATTACAAAATGTTTTGACATCTTATGGCAGTTCAAACTTTAAAATGACAACTGTCTTAAATCAATTCAATCCACAATACAAAAATATAACACTGATGAAATAAGATGCTAAAAGACTAAATTAAAAGACCAATGGACACATAAGTTAACTATGTGAGAGTAGGATAATTAAAAATAAAGCCATCTTCGAATTAATCAATCATCATGACTACTTTGATCAAGTTTTTCTTAATCTGCTTAACATTACATATGTATGTGTAAGCACAGTGTGAGTAACAATGCTCCAAAGACAAATTCCTCGTATGTGTCCTCATACCTGGCGAATAAAGCTGATTCTGATTCTGTTTCTGAACATTAACAGTGCCACAGTGATTCCACAGGAGGGCAGCAGATTGCTAGTCCAACACTGCTGGCAGACTGCGAGGTGTTGTTTTTTTAATCCATCTTGTTTCAATTCTGTGAACATTCAGCAGCAGCAGCACTGCTTGACTGAAACCGACACCAGACGGATTAATTGAAAATATCAGCAAAAGCTTAGTAATGCTTTTTTTCCCCCTTAACCCTAGCATGTGACAGACTGACCCAACAACCTGAGTGTGGATTAAGAATGTTCAAAGTGAAAGAAAAACATGCTCATTGCAATCTCAGGGGCAAGGACACAAACTGTGCAGTTTAGCGTGATGCACAAAAGCACTGTGTTTACTCTTTAGGTTAAATCAACCCGTAAGGTCACAGGGTGGATAGTGAACATAGTGTATCATATATTTTCAATCTATAGTCCGTGAGTGGTAGCACCTGTTTGAACCTTATTTATGTTCTAGCACATTACTCTGTAGGAAAACATACATACATTTATGACCACTGGGATGCTTTAAATTCAGTGCAAGGTACCACAGTTACTGGTTACACATAAATCATCTACAGTATAGGCCTGCACGATTCGGGGAAAAAAAAAATGTATCATGATTTTTTTTATAGTTTAGAATTGATATCACGATTCTGTGCCATGATTGTTGTCTGTGTAATGTTTATTGCACACATGAACCATGTCAAAAAAAACAAATTGGCAGTACCAAACAGATTTTTTTTGGCACCTATAGCACATTGCGCATCACCACAAACCTGTAAACATAGAGGCTTCAGTGAAAAGAAGGGAGACCATCGCAGCGCTTGGGAGCGGTTTCGAACCTATTTGATACAGACTACTATGTTTAAAACTCACAGAAGAAAGTAGTAGCGTTTGTGATGCAGTCGGCTCGTTAAATTAAATTAAATCTAAGTTATTTAAAAATTAAATCGTGAACAGGGTGAATCAAGATCACGATTAATTGTGCAGGCCTAATCAACAGCGCATCAACTTTAAGAGAACATACAATAATTCAGTCTGTGTTTGACTGCAGCTGAGTTGGGAATTATGTTGATATAGATTCAACACATCTGGCGTCCAGATGCCGAATATTTGGAAGCTATCTTGTTAGTTTTTATGTTACATGTAGGCCTAATTGAGTTTACTGTAGCTGTGTAATTATAGAAGAATTCAATGTTGTAGATCTAAACAAAAAAGGTCCTTAGGATGAATACATTTAAGTAACACAAATATCAAATAATGTATTATTTTGTTAAATACTGGCCACAAGAATACCACCGGTTTCATTTTCATACTGCATAATTATGAATATTGATACCTGTTTGATTTCTTCAGATATTAGACACGGTCTTATTTTCAAATGACTTATGAGTGGTGGTGACATTTTCCGCTTATACATATTCACTAAGTATCACAGCTATTAAATGTACTGTCACACCATGGTGCTTTGAATTTCAGTACTGATTCAAAATACTGCAATGAAGATTTACATCACATAAAAGTACTAGTACTGAAAGCCTGAACAAGGACCACTATTAGTTCAGTTCTGTGTATTAACACTATATTTTAGGGTTTTCTCAGGTAAGTCACAGAGAAAGTGCATATGTATTTTTTTTATTTTCTAAGTATGGCTCTGTCAGAGTGCAGAAATACTTGTGAGGACAGGAAATCTCGGCTCAGTGAAGCATGCTGCAACAAATCTCAGTTATTTGCAAGCGGGAGAACCACATCATGACTTTAAAAGGCCAGCGCAGTTGACCTCTATTTTAATGTCCACAGTGCCATGGTTAGCATTGATAAGCCATAGTCCTGATTGACAAGTTGGTGTGAAGCCACGCCCCTAAAGCATCCCCTGCGTTAGCGTCTATTTTAAAATAAATGGGAGCCAAATTTACAAAAATTAACATCATATTGTATTGAAAAAGACTTAAAACTGGCGATTGAGCCCATAAGGAGGCCGTTAGGAACAATGTTTACTGAGGAAACAAATCAAGTGAGAAGTAGGGTCATTACCCCATAGACTTCTATGGAAACTGACTTCTGTTTTTGGGCTGGTCGAGTCCCTGCTGGAAATTAGATAGAATACAAGTTTAAGGCATTTCCACATTAGCTTACTATTTCAAATCCAGACGTTGCCGCTTGGATAGAATACATTAAAGTGAAGATCTCATAACTCCACAATCACTATAGGGAACACCGCTTCTCGTCGTATAGGTCCTGTATGTTGGCATTGACATGCGGATTTATCGACTATGAAGTAGAGCGAGAGAAACTGCTTTAAAAAGTATGCCATATGAAATCATTCACCGACTAGATAAACCTTTTAAAACTAATCCAAGACATGTCCTACTGAGAAGGAAAAATATACACAAAATTGTCCAATAGCCACAACAGAACAATAAACAAACAAAAAAAAGGTGAAGAACAGACAGAAAAGTTGGACAGAATTAGTACTGTAAAAGCGTAAACATGTTTTGTATTAAAAGAAAATCTGTTCTAATTCAGCTTTACTGCTGACACAATGCTCTTTTTCCTCTTTATCAGGGGGTCTTCCAACAAAAAGAAGGAAAAAAACAAGGACACGTTGTTGGCACTAAACTTTGAGCATTTACTGTATTTATCCCATCCAAGTATCTGGAACCGCAACACAACTGGAGAGAAAAAAATCCCTGTAAAGAGACACAAGGCCTGTGTTTCAATCAATGTGTCCTTAGCAGAGGGGGAAGGTTTGATCAGATACACAAAATGTTGGAAGGGTCACCTGATCCTCTGTGTGTGTGTGTGTGGGGGGGGGGGCTACCAACCGACCCTAATCTCTCCAGCTCTTGGACAAAGTGTCCCACTTCATCTATATTTGATTTTAAGGGACAATCGTTGAACTGATGGGTCCTAGACATATAATGAAAGAGAAATTGTGCCCTTTTTATTTTCACTGTCAGGCTTATATTAATTTTGTACTGGTTACTGTGATGGGATCAACTCAAAGACACCCATTTCATGAAAAGGCATTTGTAAAAGAGAAAATTAGTTTGTAAAAAGATCAAAAACTCAGAGGAATTTCTGGGGTTATGGCCTTGTAAGTCACATGATACATCCTAGCAGAGGTCTCTGGCTCATGCATTCTGTTACCACTTGAAAAGGTTATAAAGCATCATTGCTTATAAAGCATCCATCCATCCATCTTTGTCCACTTATCCGGACTATCCCAAGGCGTTCCAAGGCCAGGTTGGTGATATAATCCCTCCACCAAGTCCTGGGTTTTCCCAGAGACCTCCTACCAGCTGGATGAGCCTGGAACACCTCCCTAGGGAGGCGCTCAGGGGGTATCCTTACCAGATGCCACAACCACCTCAACTGGCTCCTTTTGATGCAAAGGAGCAGCAGGGTCGAACGAAAATTGACTGGTAGATTGAGAGCTTTGCCTTCTGGCTCAGCTCTCTTTTTCGGTGCGATAAATTGAATGAAATATCGCACCCGCTGTGCTACCAATCTCCTGCTCCATTTTCCCTTCATGTGTGAACAAGACCCCAAGATATTTGAACTCCTTCACTTGGGGTAGGGACATATTCCCTAGCTGGAGTAGGCACTCCATTGGTTTCCTGCTTAAAACCATGGCCTCGGATTTAGAGGTGTTGATCCTCATCCCAGCCACTTCACAGATTGCTGAAGGTTGCAGGCCGATGATTCCATCAGGAACACATCCTCTGCAAAAAGGCAGTGATGAGATCCCCAGCCCACCAAACTGCCACCCCTCCCCACCCTGACTACGCCTCAACATCCCGTCCATAAATATTATACATAGAATCGCGCAGCCCTGGGGAAGGCCATCCCTCACCTGAAATGATTCCGACTTACTGCCGAGAACCGGAACACAGCTTTCGCCTTGGTCATGCAGAGATTGGATGGCCCTAGGAAGGGACACCTCACCTCATACTCCTGCAGCACCTCCCAAAGTATCTCCCTGGAAACCCTTTCATACGCCCTCTCCAGATCCACAAAAAACACGTAGACCGGTTGGGCATACTCCCAGGCTCCCTCCAGGAT
>NC_045736.1:10796578-10813439 GCF_008692095.1 Etheostoma spectabile | reverse complement strand
GTGAAGATCTGATCTGTTGTTCCACGACCAGGACGGAATCCGCACTCTCTCTCGTCAATCCGAGGTTCAACTATCGGCCAAACCCTCCACCTTGGAGTAGACTTTACCAGGGAGGCTGAGAAGTGGGATACCTCTGTAATTGGCACACACCATCTGGTCCCCCTTTTTTGAACAGGGGAACCACCACCCCTATCTGCCACTCCTTAGGTACTGTCCCAAACTTCCATGCCATCCAAGACAGCCCTTCCACACCCAGAGCTTTTAGCATTTCTGGACAGATCTGATCAATCCCAGGGGCTTTGTTTGACTACCTCAGCGACTTCCACCAGGGAAATTGGCAACAATCCCCCATCATCCTCCAGCTCTGCCTCTTATATAGTTGGATTTAGGCGTTCCTCAAAGTGCTATTTCCACTGCCCTATTACCTTCATCAATTGAGGTCAACAGCGTCCCATCTTTTCTGTACACAGCTCGGATGGTTTCCCACTTCCCCCCCTCCTGAGACTTGAAAGTCTGTCTGGAAAGTCTGAAAGGGTCCTCCTCCAGATGTTCCCATTTTAACCACACTACCCGTTTGGGTTTACCAGTTCTGTCCAGAGTCTTACCCCATCCCCTGACCCAACTCATCACCAGATGGTGATTGGTTGACAGCTCCGCCCCTCTCTTTATCCGAGTGTCCAAAACAAACGGTCTCAGATTAGATGAAACAATTTTAAAATTGACCATTGACCTTCGGCCTAGGGTGCTCTGGTACCAAGTACACTTATGAGCCATCCATGCCAGAAGTCCAACAACGAACAACCACTCAGGTTTAGATCAGGTAGGCCGTTTCTCCAAATAGCGCCTCTTTATGTGTCTCCACCCATATGGCAGCGCATCCATCCCCAACGGTTCCTCCCACAGCACAATGCCCATGGGATGGAGAGGGAGTTTTACACGTTGCTTTTTCGGGCTGTGCAAAACACCACCAGGCGCTCGCTGACGAGCCCTCTATGTGGGCCTGGTTTCAGACGGGGGCCCAAGGCTTCCTCCGGGCAGGATAACTTCACGTCTTCCTTGATGACTCGTAGGGGTTTATGAACCATTCTTTGTCTAAACACCTCACCTGAAACTACTTTGCCATGGGTTAACCTACCAGGAGCACCATGCGCCAGACAACACAGCCCTCAGGTTCATAGGGACAAACAAACCTCTCCACCATGATAAGGAGAATTGTTTATTAAGCATTGTGCAATTTATAAAATGTTTCAAATCTGGGTAAGTGCATGGTTGAAAAGGAGTAAATATAAATCTAAAATATATACAGTAGATTAAAGCTGTAATACATTGATCAAAAACCCTAGTTTACAAAAATCTATATATTGTTGTCCCAGGTGGAAATACATTTGTGTCAGTTCAAATGGAAAATCAGGGGTTGCTCTCTAGAGAATGGGTGCTTAAGTTTAAAAAAAAAACTGTACGTACCCATAAGAGGAAATGACACTGAATAAAAAAGGCAATATACAACAAGTATGTTAAATAAAGGAAAATAATTCAACTGACTGAATGACATACATTGACATTCATGGATGTGAGAGCAGACTCTTCAGTCAAACATGTTTTCCACTTATTCAGTAAACCACCCCTCAGCAAGAAACTGTTAGGCAGTGGCACTGAGTCAATGCTGCAGGGCATCAGAGGTGGGCAGGGAGCCAACTTGGAGATAGTGCATTGTAAAGAATGGCAGACTTGATCACAAACCCTTATTGTGGGAGAATGCCACTTTGACTGACGCACATCCTCTGACATTGAGATCACAATCATCATCACTAGCTACGTTTCCACCCACTTGTCAATCGATATTATCTGAAGTTCGGTTAAAAAAAGAAATCATGCGAATAAAGCTGATGAAAATGTATTTCCATCCAACGGCTTTAAAAGCGAATAAAAACCTGTGCGTAATGACGTCACATGCTGTTTTGCGATCAAATTGGTATATCGAATTGATTTTAGACATTTTAAGGTGTTTCCATTCATTTTTGCACTGAATCGCACAACATTCAAGCAAACATTTGCAAACAAAGTTTTTCTCGACAAAACGGATCGGGCCATCTACCAACAATTGATCAATATTGCACAAGTTGTAATAGTGCTTATGTGCCACCTGATTGCGATGTATCGAGCTATAACAAGAAAACGACAACGCCATCAACACATTGCTATGATGATGCAGATGCAACTTGGCTTTTATTTTCCCTCCGGCACTCTTTTTTGAGACACGTCTTGCTGTTTGAGTGTCTTCCATTTACTCCGGAGGACGTCCCGCGGCTTGTTGTAACCTTTGTTGGCCATTTCCATCACTAGTTACTGATAAATTAAATTCAAAAAGGCTCTCGTCTTCTCGCTCGTCCACTTACATCTGTCTTTGTTGACGCTCGCCATGTGTGCAAACAGAGCGGAAATTAACTAAAACTTATTTTTTTTGTGGTTGCAACCATAAAATGACCTAAAACTTAATTGCAATTAATTATTTATTTGGCAAATAACTTTTCCATCAGCGTTTGTTGCATAACCCCTATATCAATCAAGATAAAATCCAATGAGGCCAAACATATTTCCTTTGAGTTGATATTCATGAAATTCCATCAAATTTGACTATTTCCATAAGCCATTTTTTATTCGATATCACTTAATTCGGATAAAAACATGTGGATGGAAGCTTTTTTTTTTTAAACTTAAGCACCCATTCTCTAGAGAGCAACCCCTGATTTTCCATTTGAACTGACACAAATGTATTTCCACCTGGGACAACAATATATAGATTTTTGTAAACTAGGGTTTTTGATCAATGTATTACAGCTTTAATCTACTGTATAAGGAACCAAATGCTAATAAGCAATCAAAATTGTATGCAACAACAATAAATCAAGAGTTGACACTAATCATTTTTGCATTCATCCTTCAATAAGTGAAGTGCCTAACAGGTTTTTAAGTCTATCTTTAGTGAAGGAACCAAGAAGAAGGAAGTGAAGTCCTTTCCCGATGTGATAGTTTAAACCATTAGCACATCAGTCCTCACAGAGCGGCACAACCTCCCACCAAACACACATACACACTAAAGCCTTTGTAAACAAACTAACTAGAGAGAATACATCCCTCGATCATCATCACACAGCTGTAAACACAGATGTGCTGAGAATCCTGTCATGTAACAGACACAGACGAGGCTGAACAGGAAGTACAGTAAGTTCTGAACACATTCAAGAGCTGGTGGAGGCTATGAAAAGATATAAAGCCAAACATTTTCTAAATAACCGTGGAGAACTACTCTATTAGGTGCAGATATGGATTCAAATTACCACTGCTGGTTGAGAACAAGAAGCTTTCGTGATAGTGAAGACTCAGACGGCCTCAAATGAAATAACAGAATGGTGGCGAAATATTTGGAATTCTTCTGTTCTAGAAGAAATTGAATCCAATGCAGAAATGCTCCTTTCTGTTATAGACAACACAGCCATTGTCTTCCAGAGTTGGGGAGCCTTTTCCTGAAAGGCTATCTGCCTATTGGCCCCAGGCTGATCTGGGCTGTGGGGACTTGAGGTCAGAGGGCACATGCTTAGCCAGGCTTTGCCTGGTGGGCTTAGCACCGATCCTTTAGATCATTACTTGGGTCAGGTGCTCAATTTGTTTGAGATAAGCTCACAAAAGAGTTTCCTGAGACTGAGTTTAAGAATTATTGGTTGAACCAAAACCAGATTAAAACAACCTGAGGTCAAGAGTCAAACACAGAGTCCGCTCACAAGCACACTATTATTGCAATAGAGTATGAACACATAATTAGTTCAAATTAATTTAAACGCAACCCTTGTAGCCTATCCCGAAATACACTGTCTTACAGACACACCAGAGTTCACTCCCATTTATTTTTCTGAAGAACGGGGTGAGAAGTATTTGCTGCCAGTTGTGAATTGGCCGGGTCTCTTTTTCTTCTCTCAAAATTGGGATTTCAACAGTATTGATGTCATGACTACATACAGCAGCAACAAGCATTCCTGAAATAACATTGTTGTTGGCAGAGGTGGAATGTAACTAAGTACATTTACTCAAGTACAAATTTGAAGTACTTGTACTTTTCTTTTCATTATACTTTCAACGTCTACTGTTACATTCCAGAGAGAAATACTGTGCTTTATACTCCACTCATCTGACAGCATTAGTTGATACTAACTTTACAAATTAAGATATTTGCACACAAAACATGCAGTTTATAAAATAAAATGTTTTACTATGAATTAAACTACCCGACAATATATAAGCCAGCAAGTCAAGCTGAATTGATTAGCCGATTAAACACAGAACTGTTTGGATCATTTCCAGTTTCTAAAATGTGAGGATTTAACCTTAACACTTGCATGGAGTACTTTAACTTTTAATACTTTAATGATACTTACATACTTTTCACTTCAGTAACATTTTCAATGCAGGACTTTTCCTTGTAACAGAGTATTTTACAATGTGGTATTAGTACTTTTACGGATGCAACAGATATTAAATACTTCTTCCACCACTGGTTGTTGGATCCAAAAAAAATAAGGACCTGGGAAATGTGGAAGATGACAAAAATGTATATGTCTGGAGTTGTTTTGTATTATAAGATAAAGACAATGGTAATAAAGGGTTATACAGCATTCTTTCACCATAGCTCTCCAGCAGAAGCATGAAGTCCAAACAAACTTTATCTCCAGCTGAAATTAAAAATAAAATATTTTTCAGGAGTTTACCATTATGGCATTATAGCCTACCCCGACAGTGCTCAATTCATTAATTTACAAAGTCAGCAACCGACGGAGATTGCATTTTAGGGTATAAGGCTTGGATTGTGGCACTTACATGCACCACAAGTTTTTAATTCCAACAGGTGATTACAGATGGAATATGAAATGCAATCCCTGATCAAGCTATTGCTGGAATTATGAATACAAAAGTGCCAGTCTTATTTTGTTATATTATTTACGGATTGTGAGGACGAGTCAGGGAAACATTGATCACTGAGAATTAGCTAGAATCACCTCTTTTCAGAGTTCAACACATACAAGTTAATTTAGCTGTTTTATGTTTAAAACAGTATGTATCAAGAGGATACAGTTCCATATAATCTGCTTATCTGAATATGGCCTCATCCCAGGTGTCTGCAAATGAGCATCCTAAATAATGTGTAGTATGACTGTTGTTGATCAGGAATGCTGAAGCTGGCTGCGGAAGACGACCTGTGCTACATCGTGCTCTGCTATGTCTTTGTGGTAATCAAATCTGAATGTTTCATAGAATGAAGATTAAGCCCTCACTTCCTGCTCAGTTCCACGAAGTCAGCTGTCTGTTCAAACACTGGGTCTGAGTTGATGTGGCTGATGAAGGCCAGATGTGGATCACCATCGAGCACACGCTTTCTTTCTTCAGAGTAATTGAGAGTTACAGTGTTGCTTTACAAACAGACAAACTGCTCTGTGGTCCACCATTAAAAATACCGTTCATGTCACTGGCAGTTCACACTGTATTTAGCAACACCTTGTTGTTCTGGAAGGAATGTTTTAATTCAATAAATAATAATAAAAAGTCTATTTTTTTTTTTTCCATTTCTGGTTTTGATTTCTTTACTTTTTATAAAAAACATGCACAACTCATGATGAAACTTTTAAAGATTGAGCATTGGATCCTTAATGTGGATACTTACTTTTGGCTCCCCTTTTGGCAGCAGCTGTTCTGTTATGCTGTTCCACTTTAAAATCACACAAGATATTTTTGTACCAGGAAAAAAGAATAATGCTGTTGTTAAATCCTCATTTTATAGTCCCTACATTTTTTTTGTTACAATTTTACTATCAGAATCAGGGTTGAAATAGAAAAAGATCACTTCCTTTTTTCCTGCATTATCTTCCCATAAAGGCTACCTTAGACATAAGCCATAAACATAGACATAAAATGGATCTAAATCCATTTTATTTCTAAGGTCATAGCGGTCTTCCTGTCATCTACTGTGCACACATTGAATTGCTTATCCCCCTAAAAAGACAGTCTGCATCCCATTATATAAGAACAGATGTGGATGCTTAAATTGCATTGATTATAAGATAAAGCAATAATGTACAGTTTATCCCATCCTGACCTTCCACCAACAGCAGAGTTACTGGAATGAGAAAGGCTCAGAAAGAAAGAAATGCCAACACAGTTTCTCATGGTCAACAACTGGTTGCATGCTGCTGCCAAATTAAAATTTCAAAAACATTTTGTGGTTACATAAGTTGCTACAACACCAGAAACAAACAATAAAATAACCCTTCCTTGTATATTCCTTTCCTCAAGCAACCTGTCTGATTAAATTAAGCAAATAAAAGTCTGTGAACTACAAATTCACATCTGAACTCTGGAAACATTGATCAAATGCTACTTTCCAATAACAACCATGTGTGACTTATGTTTCCTCCTCAGTTACATTTATTCCCAGCCATGTTTCCTCCTCCGTTACGTTTATTCCCAGCCATGTCTAAAGATGCCCAAAATCTGTGATAAACAGCAGAGGAGGTCTGCTCTGAGTGACTAAATGTGGCTCCTGCAAATGAGTTTTACAGGAGATCAGTGGGAGAGCCAGGTTTCAAATCCCCAATGCCCTGTAGTGCCAGAGCCGGAAGAAGCCACTGATGTAACCTGCCTCTCATGGATGTCTGGTCATTCAGATTCCCTAAAGACGAGTCTAACTAACTGTAATGTTTGTAGATCACAAATTGAGTCTAATCCGTTCTGTAGCATAGAGCTGCTTCTACTAGCTAAAAAATGATCAGAGAACCAGAAGGCAGTTTTTCAAAACATGGCCATGACCACTCTAAATGCCATGAAGAGTTTAGAGCAATAATCAAAGCCACAGTCTAATCCTTGTGTAATATGGTAAGCAGATTTTGCCTCCATATGTTCTTATTAGGATCCAGATGTGCGAGGCTGATAGTGACATAAATACGAACACGCTGAAGCCCTTATTCTAAAAAAAAAGAAAAAAACCAACCATCATCTAATTTATGAGGAGTGGGTGGGAGAAGAGAGAGCAAGGACACACTGATCATACAAACGCTCTCACAGCCACATATGTACTTTTTCCACACCTGGATTAGTTTATGCTGTCTCACCTCTAAGATCAAATCTCCTCTTGAAACATAGCACCATTTACTAACACATACTCTCAGTGCTTCAAACACCAATACACTCTGTAACTCTATCCTGTGTAATAGTTGGTGTCGACAATTACGTCGGTTTAAAAAAGAGAATTTCACCAATTTAACATCTGGGTGAATACAAACACCTGCAATTACTTGGAGGAGATATGTAAATGACAGAGTTTTGCATCTTTTTATGATGATAGAAAAGAAATCTCTATTCCATCATCAGAGTTCAGAAGTTCACCGGTACGGACCACAATATCAGCCAAATGAATACATTTGTAATGACAAAACTCCTAAAGGAAAGGTTCTGATCTGTATTATTAATTGTTCAAAGAAGTGATCTCATAAACATCTGTCTTTGTAAAACATCTGCTGTTGCTACTGTCAAGAAAGCCAAATCAAGCTCAACACTTGAGATGACAATACTTTTGGGACAACAAAAGGAAACAAAAAGCTTTCAGCTTTTGGGGCATTTTATTAATGTGGTGCATTATTAGAATATGGCTCTTCTGTAAGTAAATAACCTGATAAAGGCAACTTGTGAAGCTTCCAAATAATATAGCAAGTTCCACTAGAAATGTTTAATTCTGTTTAGTTCAGTTCTAAGTGTGTTTTAATTAGACAGAAATATAATAATTAGAACTAAGCAATAAGATACAACTACATCAAATCTGAAAAAAATATATATATATTGTCAAATGATTTCAGAAACAATAGACTTCCTCCACACCACCCAACCACATAGGTCCTTTGTTCATACCTCTAATAAGACCCATTCAATGTGGCGATGATGGTCAGTATACCTAGTAAAATAATAGGGTACCAGTTAGTGTTACAAGCAACGGAAAAGAACTATGAAGAAAGATGCATCTATATCTATGTATCTATGTATCTATATATCTATATATCTATATTCACAAACACACACACAAAGTGTATATATATATATATTTAAAATAACGCCACATCATCATGTACCCTTCCCCATACATAGAGATTGGCATGGGGAACTTTACAAAATCATCTCTCTATTAAGTTAACTGAAATAAAACCATGTCAATCTCTAGGTATGGTGAAGGTGATGACATGGGGTTATTTTAATTCCAAAGGCCAAGGGAACCTTATCAGGATGCATAGTATCCTGGATCCATGAAATAACTGGCCTTTAAAAATAAAAATCTACCTGCATCTAGAGGACTTTAACATAGGGGTGTGAATACTTGTGCCCCATACTTATTTATTTACAATACATTATTCATTCACAAAGAAAATTGGTGTCCTTAAAAGGTTGGATTTTCCTATTTTTGTTCTTTTAATTAAGGCATCATTAAGATCAATTTCCAAAAAAAGCCACCACACACACACACACACACACACACACACACACACACACACACACACACACACACACACACACACGGATTACCAACCGTTGCTGGTGGCTGCCTGTGGAGCAGGCACTAGGACCTGCAGCCCTCTGCAGGCAGGCAGGCAGAGCCTGCAGCCTCTGGGACACTTTTCACTTACTTTCAGAACAATTTTCAAACAAGTGCAAGGCTCAGAAAGGACCGTTTGGGATAATTGAAAAATAATTTGTTCTTCCCCTACCTGGCATCTTTTGGAACTGGACACAAACTGGGATATATTTCAGTGATCCTCGGGCGTCATACGTCAGTGGAGAGAAGAGAGAGCTTTTGCAGAGGTAGAGGACTATTTTTACCTTCACCTACACTGCATGTGTCTACAGGAACTTACTACTCTTTCAAATGAAACAGCAGTAGTTTAACATGTTTTGCATAACACTTACCTCATATACACAGACATTTTTAGAATATTATATATTTAGATTGTTTTTTAGATGTGCAGCTTTCAAGTTAGAGTAAAACCTCGGTTAACTTGGTGAGAAAGAAAGTGTGAACAAGGTAAACTTTTGCATGCAACATTTGTATACTTTCTGTATTTATATTTCAATATAGTTACCTGCCGAGGACTTGGTTAAAGTTATGTTTTAGAAGGCTAATGAGGGTTTAGGGTTGAAGATCAGACCCAACAGAAAACTGATCATCTCCTCCATCCCCTTCAGAAACTGTTGAAGCTTAGCCTCGGGCTCATCAGGTTACAATAGCACCGATCAGACCTGCACTCACCTCCTTGGGCTAGGTGATATTCTCAAAGCATTCCTGTTTTTGTATTTGGATAGCATGTTGGGTCCAACATGAATCAGGAGCTAGCCGCAGGGTAGTTTTACTCAAATTATGTGTGCCACAGAGTTAAAAACAAATTATTGCATTCTTGACATAATAGCAGGTGATTATACTCGAGAAGACTTGCTATGCTATTTTGATAGGTAGCCTACTTTTTTCCATACTCTATATTTCTCATTATGGAATGGGAATTCAAACACACGTTTAAAACTACATATTTTGGACACGTTCCAGTATATTTTCATGAACTAATTTGCACTCTGCAGCATTGAGAAAAATCACTTCTAGGCCCACTTCTTCTAGATGTTTGTGTGAGTGTTTCGTAGTTTCAGAGTCCATCGTTGGTTTACAGACAGAGAGAGGGTCTGCATTTGAGCTACATAGTAAATATGGGAACAGAGTAGCTCATTTATAAACTAAACCATATGGCTGTTATCAACTGGCAAGAAAAACAAACGGCACAATCAATAGGGAGGCTTCTTTGCCCTCAAACAAAAGAGCCAGTAGTCAGTTTACAACGACAAAGAGAGTGATGAAGTCGGAGTGATGAAATCCGAGGGGGCTGAGCCAGAGGTAGGATGTTAGTCTCAGTGCTTACTTAAGAAAAGGAAATAGCAAATACAGTTTTCATTTTATATCTTATATATCTATGACGGTATTTGTGGTTGGTCTCAAGTTTGTTTTTGTTTTTTTAACATCAATCTTCATCAATGGCAGCTTCATTTCTAGGCCAATTTTGCTCTTTGTGATGAAGGGCGGAGTTTGACATCTAGTTCTTTTGAGGCATCTTTAAAGTCCTGGTCACTTGTTCTGTGCGGTCGATGCTTAATGCTGCCTTCAAAGGGAACTTGCGGTTGTGTTTTTTTGACTATGCTTGGCAGTTGAGGTTATACTTTTAACTGGAAAAAAAACAGTGAACACATACATGACTCCTTGTATTTTTTATGTTAAATTATTTTGTGTTTTCTGCATTTAAACAAAGGAAAAAGAAAAAAAATGTTTACAACAAAACTTACACTCTAAAGGCTGTGTGTTAATAATATGGAATCTACTTCTGAACACAGTAAAGGTAAACACATTTGATTAAATGAAAACACATTTTTTTGAAGCCAAATTTTGTAAGATGCCAGGTGATAAACATAATATCCACAATACTATGTCAAATATGTCAAGTACGAAAATTTGCTATATTCATATCTCACAACATGTTTGATGTATGCACCTCGAATTCTGTGTCTACATGCTTCTGTATGTTGGGACTTATGATGTGTGTAGCTGATTACTTGAACATAGAGCAATGAAATATCCCTCCCAAACTAAGATGCTTATTAAGGTTTCTGTCGAGTAGTTTGAATGGAGTCTGCATAATTATTAACATTTAATCTCTTGATTATCTTTTCAATTAAATCATTAATTCTTTAGTCTATAAAATGTCAAAGACAAAGTTCCGAGAGCTGATGGTTAAGTGTTCCATTGCTTGTTTGTCCAAGCAACAGTTCAGACCCCAAATATACTGAATTTACAATACTTAAACCGATAGGTCGTCACATTTAACAAGCTGAAACCAGAGAATGTTTGAGAACAAATTAATCTAAAGAAATGTGAAATTCTTTTTCAAGCAAATGCCAATTGCCTTTTAATAGTTCAGCACCACCACAAACCTTCCTTTCCTTAACCCATAACAGAAGTGCTGCCCAGCAAAAAGAATCCATTCCTATCTATGCTTAACTATATGTGACTAAACAGTAGTTATCAGCTTGACCAAATACTGCAGACTTATTCTTTACAATGTGCATTCTATACAGTATAATTATTAGTACCCTTTGCCAAGGAGGTTATGTTTCCCATTCTGTGTGTGTGTCTCACAATTTTCAGATCTGTTCACATTTTTTATATTTTTCACATTTTTATAAATCAAATTTGATGTATTCATCAATGTTAGACTCGAGCTGAAAGGGGTTGTGGTGGAAGATGGAAAAGGGACTGAACTTTTCCCATCTCTTCTGGTATGCAGAGCAACACTGTACATCAGTGGAGCTTTTCCACTACCCAGCATTCCTCATTGCCGAACAATCTGTTCCACAGGTGGATGAACAGGGTCCAGACCAGGCGCGGACTCTTAAAGACAGGTTACAGATGCTGTATGGTCCATGTGGAGTAGTACCAGGGTGTAAAGGTTCAGCATGGCTAAAAAATAAACCCGTTCGTGCTGAGAATCCTCCATCTGCTTTGGACAGTTCTTTTTTTATTCTCCTGCTTTTCCATTCGTCAGACAGACAGGCATCTGACTGTTTCTCGTTGGTTCTGTTTTGCTGTGTTTTGCTGGAGATGTAATGAGGTCCACTCCTGCCTTGGAAGATTTAAATGTAAACCATTGACAGAAAAGCAACTCTAGAGTTAGATTTACTTGAATCAAGTAATAGATTTACATCTGGTGGTTGTTTTAATGAGACGGTCATCCACTACAAACCTAAGGGTTTTTTACATGCTTACACAATCAGGCAGGCTACAATCCCCAATTACTTTTTTCTAAGTCCGGGTAAAGAAAAATCAGAAAACTTGATGTTAGAATGTTAGAAAATACTTGTTGAAAACATGTGAAAAGACTGTAAACTGCGTAAATGCTAAATTGTGGAGTTAGAACGATAAAGTGTTTTACGCCAGTTCTTGTGTCCCGGATATTTCGGGCGGCCAGCAATCATGTGTCGATGATGAACTGGAGTCATCATCAAAATTACCCCTCCCCTACTATGTAAAACCGATGTTACTACTACCGTTGGAACACATACTTGTGAATTTATTGAAAGTATAGACCTACAGTAGCATAAGTGTTCTACCTGTGTGAGTGACGCGAGTATACTACGTTTCACAAGGTCTTTTAGCTCTTTCAGAGTAGTAATGAATAAGCAACTTTGTTAAATGACACAATTGTATACAAGAGCAATAGCCGTCACTAAAGTACCTTTCAGTCTTTGAGCCCGAATCCACTACCCGGACCGCCTGCAGTTACTACTCACTACTGTGGGTGTGTGCTATGTCAGTCAAAATTAACAAAAAATGTGTAATCGGGCGCTCAGCAGTAACCTCTTCTAGCCCCCGATAAACTACTACACATATAATTAAACATTTGGCCGAGAACTGCATGTTTATTGCCGGTTCATGTGAAGTCCTCCGGCCGCCTCCCACCAACCTTGTACAGCCTATTTCTCATATAAAATGTTTTCTCTGTACACATTTCAGTGCACTATTTTTTATAAAACAACAGATTGTATTCCAAACGAGCCGCCATTATGGTCGGTTTTAAAATCCGGGAGCGGATGGATATGGTCTTATGGTTTTTGGTTTTTTTGCAGAGCAAGCAGAGGAGTGTTTAAGTTGAGTAGCAAAGATATTTTTTTTATATTAACACGCATTTTTTGGCGTTTCTTTGACGTTGAACGCAACGCACCAGAAGAAAAAGAAAAGTTGCAATAGGAAAGGAGTATCAATCAGCAGCAGATTTTGCGGTTCAAAAACTTGCATATATGTGGTAAAAGGGTAAAAGAAACAAGACTGTCTTGGCATTCTTATTCATAGGCCTATAGTGACACTCACCCTTATATAGCCGGTTACAGTGCCATCTGGTGGAGATCTCAATACACTACAAACAGGCAAACTGGCCAATACTCTAATCTTCAAAGCTACTATGTCTGCTAATAGAACTAAAAAGAACAAAAATGACCTTTTTCGGCTCTTTATTGGAAGATATTGCTTATTGACGATTGGTATCTGAGGCTAAAAACGTGATCAGGGCATCTCTAATGCTTTGAGCTTGGTCGCTGTGAGGCGGCATTTTTCTTCTTCTCAGGGTGTGTGCTGTCCTGTCCTAGACTGTGTGTGCTATTGGGTTAGCTGCCAACAATGGTTTGTTGCTGTGGGGGTGCTGTGCTATAGACTGTGTGTGCTACCTTTTAGTAAGTACATCCATCCATCTTTGTCTGCTTATCCATCATCGGGTCGAACTTTGATGCGAAGGAGCAGCTGCTCTATTCCGAGCTCCTCGCGGATGACCCTATCTCTAAGGGAGACGCCAGCCCCCCTCCTGAGGAAACCCATTTTGGCCGCTTGTACCCTGGATCTCGTTCTTTCGGTCATGACCCAGCCTTTATGGTGAGGGTAGGAACGAAAACTGACCGGTAGATCAAGAGATTTGCCTTTTGGCTCAGCTCTCTTTTTGTCAACGGTGCAATAAATTGAATGTAGTACCGCACCCGCTGCGCAGATTATCCGACCAATCTCCTGTTCCATTTCCCCTTCACTCATGAACAACACCCCAAGGTATTTAAGAAGTACATGTGCTAGTGAATTAACCCAGCTGCAACAAGAGGCCATCAGACCCATGGCAGGGGTCTGTAAAGATATATAGCTAGTGGAGTAATTGCGTTTTGTAGGCTTTTGCGGGAGCTCGGTGCTCTAACGGAGGTTACCCATTGATAACGCTGGTGGCCATACTCAACACTTGCTCAGCAGCGCCACAATGAACACTTCTATAACACTGTCTTCGTACCAAACGCACAAGACAAATAGGTAGTGTGAAGTATTCCCAACCTTAATTTTCCACTGCACAAAATTAACTTCCTCTTCCTGTGAATGCCAGAATCCCAATGAACAAATAAACAACGCCTTATTTGCCGTCAGACGCCGCCTACCAAGAGCCTGGGTCTGTCCGAGGTTTCTTCCTAAAAGGAAGTTTTTCCTCGCCACTGTCACGCTGTTGCTTGCACTGGAGGAAACTACTAGAACTGTTGGGTCCTTGTAAATTTTGGAGTGTGGTCTAGACCTACTCTATCTGTAAAGTGTCTTGAGATAACTCTTGTTGTGAATTGATACTATAAATAAAATTGAATTGAAATTCATTGAATTATTTGGGGGTCAAAGTCTAAATTAGTTCAAGGTTAAAATTAGTTACATTTTGGGACGGCCTCTTGCTCGCCCAGTAAGAGCGTTCGCCCCACGTTGTTTGAGTCCTGCAGCGGCACGGGTATAATCTGACCTGCTGCCTTTTGCTGCGTGTCAACCCCCATCTCTCTCCCCCTGTCATGCATATCCACTGTCTCTATGTGATAAAAAGGGAAAAGCCCCGAAATACTCTTTAACAAAAATATTGTTAATTCTGGCATGAAAACCTGGCAGAAATTCAAGTTAGGGCTGGCAGGAGCTAATAAATATTGATGAAGGCAGTTTTATGGCGAGCAGCTGAGGAGCACAGTGGCATAAACAATGAGTGAAAGAATTTAGCCGACTACTTTACATTCTGCCTATTTTCACACAGAAGAAACACCTGGTCCATTACTGCAGTGGAAAACAGTAAGTTAAGTCAACTGCATTCCATTGTGCAATCCTGTATAGTAGAATGACAATTAAACAGTGAGCCTTGAAATATATTCATCTGTTGAAAAACTAGCGTTACGTACCATGTTTAGGTATCTTAATACCCAAAGTGAATATTTTGATAATTGTCCTCTCCTGTCCCACAAAAGAGCAGGACTGTAATTGCCTACAATTACGGAAGCTTGCGTTATTCCTACCTTCAATGGCATCAAACCTGATTGGCCACCCGTCATGTATAATTGCATCAGTATCTATCCTTCCATGCAGACATGTCCCATCATCTCTTGCAGCCTTAGGCACAGTTCAATGAACATGGTACCCACGTACAACACATGTAAAGAAAATCAAGCTACTGTTTAAACCTACTGCTGCACAAAGACTGTTATCTCTCTTTAAAACTCAGCAGGAACACCTCTCTCTGGTATTACAATTGACTTTAATATAAAAGACAGTGTAAAAGTGAATATCTGTAGAGGATAAGCAGCAGAGATACAACAAGCCTGTGCCTCTGATTAAGCTGTGTTGCCTCTCTCCACTGAAGTGCCCCTGCAAGCAGGAGTACTTCATCCTCAGAGTGCTAGTTACAATAAGGCTGCACACAGTGGGAACGGTGAACCCCTCTCCTCATACTGCATGCCAACTACAACTCAACTATCTGTCTGTAACTTTAGCTCTTTCATACACAGTGGACTGTGTCGTTATGAGAAGGGAATGAATACCAGTAACTCATGCTTATTTTTCCAAATTAATTTTCTTTAAATTACTTTCCACACTAAAATAAGTGTTTCAAGCCAGAACTGATACTGATGATTGTGATTTTTTACTATCTGTAGATGCTGTCGAAGGATAACTGTTAACACAGATCAATGGGTTTGTCCAGTATCAACCTTTGTATTCTGACTCCACTTTTTAGTTCCATCATAGGTATAGGTGCTAATTATGATCTTCTTTTTGATTTGAGCCAAATCCTACAAACAAATAAGGCAAAAGCCCAGACGACCACTAAAAGTGACAGGATTCAAACAGTCAACATCAAAATATATATATTTCTACATACACACCGCCGCTTCTGTGGTGCCGCTTTATTTACCTTCCATAAAAGCAGGGGTGAATGTATTTGGAGAAGGTGTAACCATAATATAAGCCAGGGATACGGAAAGTTGCAGTGAGGAAAACAAAGGCTGCAGTAAAAAAGAGCCACAAAAAGGTGCTAGGGTATGTGAGAAGCTCTTTGATTGGTCATAAAGGTGCAGATGGATCACACGGTCAGTGAACCGAGACTTTAAAACAATCAATTTGGAAAGGGGTTGCCACAAAGTGTCAAAGCAAAGATGGAAATAAAATCCAGAAAAAGGAAATGAAGACCTTTTTACACAAGGTGATCGTTAAGACCAATTTCAGACTGTCTCGTACTTGAAGCTGCTGCACAAAGAATTTAAATAGAGTCGGCACTTGACAAAGTCCAAAGCCAATATGTGGTACTCTAACTGCATATCTACTTTCTGCTAACTTGCTATGATCCTCTTTGGCCCCTGTGCATCCTGGTTTCCATTTGGTGAAACTGAAAACAACAGTATTTGAGTGACACACAAAAGAGTAAACCACAAAACAACACAGTGAGGGGCCGCTGCGTTGTTCTAATATCAAGAATATATCGTGGATAATGTTTCCAGACTAACATGCTATCTGACAATGAGCTGGTGTTCCTGTGTAGTACTGCTAACACCAATAGCAATAAACAGAAGTTTAGATAAATAAGTCCTCTTCAGCATTTCTACAGCAAGAATGTCTTGAAACTTTTTTAAGGATATGCATGATTTTTAACAACAGTAATAGATTCCTCAACGTCAGCCGAGTATGGACACAGGAGGATGTAAAAGTCTGGCCAAGTAATTCCCTTAGGTAAAGGGAGAAATAAAGCAGTAATGTTTCCCACACAGATTAATTTGTGGCGGTGCGCCACACAATCATCACCGGCCACCACATGCGTTTCGTTATGAATTGTTTTTAAAACACGCAGCTGCATTTCCTTCCCCTGCTCTCCTCCATCTCTCATGTCAGTCACGCGTCACACACACACACACACACACACACACACAC
>NC_045736.1:10752919-10796568 GCF_008692095.1 Etheostoma spectabile | reverse complement strand
ACACACACACACACACACACACACACACACTTTGGCATCTCGTGAACACCTTTACACAATCCCACATTAAAAAGTGCTATAAAAAATATTTTATATTCTGAATACAATGTGGTCAGTGTGTTAATGTTGGAGTCCCGACCCAACCCTTGGCAAACAAGCGATTGCGCCTTCTTTAGAAAGTTAACTAGTCGCAAGTTTGCGGTAAAATGCAGTTGGGTTGTCGAGGTCCAAACATTATATCTAGCAGCTGTGAATCAAATATTATATTTGTATATATGTATATATGTATGTTGTATATTGTATATATACTTATTATAAATAATGTCTTTTTTTCTTTTTTTTTACTCTTACACTGAATTTTTGCTGCTTCAATCCAGATGAGTTGCCCATTGAAAAGTAATTTTCCGTGACTGGAAAACGGCCCGTGTTGAGCCTGAACTGGGGCTATCAGTGTGAAACAGAGCTGAACAGTCTGACCAGTGTAATACGTTGTTATTAATTTCTTTGCAATATTTTCAGGCTGCAACCAGTGCAGCTCAAGCAGAGAGAGAGCGAGAGAGATGTGCTAAGGCATTGAAGAAAGACATCCAACAGCGTGTCCCCCTCAGTTTTTGATACTTGATTGTTACGAAAATAACTGACATTCATCTGACATTTATTTTTTAAAGATCGACACGGGGCGCCGAGTGCCGGGCCCCCAACTCCCCCCTTTCCCCCACCCTCCTTCGCACCACAAATTGCTTTCTAATCTGTGGGAAACACTGAAGCAGCTATTCTGTCCAAGCCCTATCTGAGTTGGCAGCTGCCGTTGTAATGTCCTCCAATAATTGAATTGGCCATAGTCTGGAAAAAAAAAAAAACTTCTGTGGGGTTGCACTCACTATCATCAGGACAACTTGAGACAGCAACAGGTCATCAAGGCTGTTTCAACTCTTGTATGGGCCAAAGTTAATTCCCAAGTGGATATGAAGTTTATCTCAGGAGACTGGGGTCTGCCAAGATTTGATCACAAACTAAACTTTCACCACATTTTTGAACAACACACACACTGACCCTTTTGAGTCATTGTCGTAAAAGTTTATTTAACTAATTTGGAGTCCTTGAGCGGAGCCCGTTTCTCCGCTGAGCCTGTTGTGTTTACTTAAATTGTGTATAGAGACTGGGGTCAGCTGTGTTTCCTCAGCGCAGTGAGCTCAAACAGCCATCAGTGAGTAATGAAACTGTCATTGTTAAATCTGCCATTTATCTCTCAGTCTACCCCCATTTTCCACCCGTTTGAATTGTTATCAGCCACTTTGTGGACACTTTGTGTTTTATCCAAAAAGATGAATTTCTCTGTTTCTTCATCTCACATTTAAATTGTATATGTGATTGTCAAGCATTGTCAAAAAGTGGAATTCTCATGTGTAGTTAATATACTAAATATCGGTACTTGGCATCTGTGTATTGATGCAGTATTGCCATGGAAAATTGAATTGAAAAGTGAATTATTTGGGTTAAAATATGTATGTTTATAATGTAACGTAAGTTACATAATGTAAGTTAAGTATGTTACGTAAGTCAACGTTTCAACTTTTGGTTTCACACAGGACACGAACAGCGGCCTCCTGGGTAAAACTCCTGCGTTTGTATTGTTTGTAATCTCTCTATGGTGATCCAGCATACCAACAGATCCCAACGGCCTAATGAGCCAATTAATTACAAAGAATACGGCTGATAACATTCAAAGCTCGTCGGTTTGAGCAATACTAAGAAAGATGTTTTGCACATTATGTCTGAGACATTATTTCTCAAGCTGTTTTCACTTATCTTTGACGCCATGAAGTTCAATAGATTTAGTCGCATGTGATCTGCTGTATAGTCTGTGGTTCAACAGGAAGTAAGACCTCTTGTGGAAACTACTCAGCTTATAAATGCTAAATCACAACTCTACATTATAATTTCTGGAGATTGTGTATCCTATCACAGGAAACAAACTGTAGACTTCTATTGTCATCTAGATGTTACAAAAAAAACAAAATGTACTCAGTTCTACTCATCTGTTGCATCACTAAAAGCATTGGATAAAAAAGTCAAGACCCCAGTCTTTGAGCCTTTGCTGACTAACTGGCCCCTCCCTACGTTTCCTCTTTGGCTGCACTCAGTTCGGTCTCAGTTTGGACACGATGGGGTCTTTAGGTCTCAGTGCCAGGCAGACTTTCACACATCTGCATTAAATCACAACCGACTGCTAGCAGAGGCCCCATTTCTCAACCAAAGGTCATTTCTTGTTGGAAAAGGTTTCCCACATAGTTGTCTGATAAAGGTAAAACAGAAAATTGCATCAACTAGATGCAACAGGACAGCAATCAGGCAAAAAAAGTGATGTGCTTCAATTGCATGCCATTATCCTTTTTTAACATGTTTCCTTTGACTAGTTGCCAAAATACAAAATAAGAGATTTCACTTCCCTACAACTGGAGGACAAGCTGAGGCAAGTATGCAAAGGCTCTTAAAAGGTAACCTTAAATGTGTTGCAATGTTCACATGTGCTGAAGCAGACTATGCGATACCATGTGTTAGCATGTCTACTAGCATTTGGGAGGTAACCGCAGTAAGAAAATTGCTATGTGCAACCCAATTGACATGGTGGAATATTTCATAGTGGTTTTTGCTTGTATCCGTAGAAAGAACTGGGCGTTAAAAATGTCACAGTTTCCATTCTAGTCAGCTCTTTATTCATTTTGACTTATGAAGAAAATAATCACTGGGCCAAATCTCACATGTAGTAACGTTCAGACATAATTCCTGTGTCTTCCTGCCTGTCCTTTTGTATCTATGAAATCACCACAGCAGAGCTGCGTGCATGGTTAATTGGTGGATTCCTATCCATCAATTAAGATGTGAGTGGCTCAAGAAACAGGACATACTGTAACAACGACAGAGGCAGAAACCTGACGCAGCAACTCAACTCTAATTATAGTGGCAAGCAGCAATATTGTGACAGGCTAGCAATTTAGTCACAAAGCGGAAAAAATGATTTGAAAGTTGCTGTTTTTCCAGAAATGATCGTTAGGGAGTGCCATTTGAAACGATTCATCCTCACGGTAATTAAGAGGTTTTTCAAAAGTTTTAAAATTCAGGTGATTGTTACAAAGTTACATTACTATAAAGTCTGCATCACTTTAGATGACTTTAAGATCAGGATTGTTGAGTACAAAATCTACACAATCTCACAGAGATGTGACATCATTGATAATATTGAAAATAACCCTTCTGTTATGTAAAAAATAAATGAATGGAAGTCTTCACAAGTCACCTACTACATGTCATCTGTCTGTCAAACGTGTGTCACTTTATAACACATTAGAACATTAGAGTCTCTATCCCCATATATATATATATATATATATATATATATATATATATATATAGTAAAATAAGCTTCATTTCTCTCGGTCTACTGTACACTGACAAATTCAAGTACAAAATATTTGGTCTCAACAACTGCCAGAAAACGCTAAGTTATGTTGTAACCTTGGTTCTCTGAGTGAGGAGACTATTTCCACCATACATATGGAATAAGTAACAGTATAACTGTTAGTTATACAGGAGAGAAGAAAACCTTTCAGTGCTCGGTTTTAATTTTGGGACTTTCGATTGAAAAAGGACTATTTTTTTGAGTCTCATTTCTCCATTGTAGTTTTCTGTAAAATTGTGTTAAAATCTCGTCTCGATCCCGTGAACCCAATCTCGTGTCTTGTTTTGTGAGCTGCATGTTGTCACACCTCTAGCGATTACACAGATTATTTTTCACTTTCGTTAACAATGCAAGATTGGGCGTTTGCTGCATTCATGTGATGTCAGAATAATCTGAATTTACACCGCTTCAACATTAGGGAGGTAGGGCATGCCTTGGTAGTTATTGGGCATGCATTTTTGTTATTTGTAGAATCAAATTCATGGACATAATAATTTTTACTAGACTAAATGACAATGCAGTTTTGGAAGGAAGGAAAGAAGGCAAAGAAAAGAAAGACAGAAAGCTTAAAAAGACAATAGTTTACAAGCTCATCAGTGTAAAGGCAATAGTACTCATGTATTTCATAAAGATCCCCACATTTTACTGTGGCTGTCATTGCAGAAACCTCTGAGTATGAGGGCTTAAATTCAGCACAAAGCTATGCAGTTTTGCATGAATGACCACATCAACGTAATGAGCAGCATGTCATTCAAAGCCCATTGGTGGCTTTCAGATAAAGTCACCTACACCTCCCTTCCTCTTTGAATAAAGGCCAGCCATGGTGGATCAGGTTACTAGAAGGGCTGTGTGACTTTTACCATATGAATGAAGCCATAGCCATTTTTTTCAGAGAGAGCTAGATTGTTCATGGTCTACAGACTGGATTGTGTGCCACGCCACCCCAGGCTGCTTGTCAGTTATCCCAGACGGGGCTCATTAAACCTACTCCATTAGAGCTAATGAGTTGTATGCCAGTGTTTGTGGGTGGCCTCTCCATTCAGGGTTAACAGACCACAAAACAGATTGAGTTCATTCCCACCGGCGAGGGAAGAACGGTTTGTCTGCCATCACCGCCTACCTGCATCAACGGGAGCCTCAAACTAACCTGCAACAAGAAATGTCAACATATTGACTCACTCTCGACAAGCAGACACCAAGCTCAGAACAACAGGCTCAGCCCGACATAGATTGAAGGGGACAAAAACAACCCCCCCCCGCCCCATCCAAAATCTACAGGTGGATGCTGGGGTGAAGCTTAACACAACTAATGGTCAGACAAAATATCAGGAAAATGCTTATTCACAATTTTCCAGAGCGCAAGAAGATGTAGGATCATACAGCTTGTTTTGTCCAAACGACGGTCCAAGAAATGTTTGGCATTTTATCTTAAAATATGATTAATTGAATATGTATACTGTTGCTAGTAGGGCTACACGATATGAGGAAAATATATGCAATAATGTTGTTGAATATCACAATAACAATATTACTTGCAATAAACAGATATTAAAGTGTACTCATTTCTGCTGCTTTTGGTAATCTGCTAAAATTGCTTGTAAAAACGTAAAACAAATGAAAGGCAATCATTTCCAGTGTTATTTTACTGAACAAATCAAACAACATCATACATTAAAAAAAACACCCACTAGAGCCCTGTGCGTGTTTTTAAATCCCACTCCTACCCGTTCCCGCCGCTTGTGTTGGGTCTGGCCCGCACGGCAGACAGTAGATTGATTGTCAATGGATTGACCATTGATTTTCTGTCTTCCCCCCTCCTGCAGGGAAACTAGTTATTTTACTGTGTAGTATCAATAAGTGGCAAAATTACGTTCTAGAGCATAATTACTTATTTTAGAACGTGTTCTTGGCTGTGGTTTGTTTTTTTTAGGTTGTTTTATTCCCATTCTTTTAAGGCACTCTAACCAATTTCAAGTTAAAGTCCCTGTTGTGATTGGATCCCTCAGGTCACCTTAGGAGAAAGGGGCGGGACACAGTGCCCCGGGAAAGAAGTGAGAGATAGGAAGTAGAAGAGTGTTAATAAAGCGTTTGTTTAGGCCCCGTGAGCCTTACTGATTTTCTTATGAAACCCAGTTAGGCAAAGCTAACAGTCGGTTACAGCACTGATCAGGATTCCTGGACCTGCAGTCTATTTTTGGACCTCCCGCTGCCAGTCCCTATTAAAACCCCCTGCTCTTGTGATATTTGTGTTTGGTCCTCTGGGGACCCCCGGGATCCCAATCCCAATGCAGTCCTCTAGTATCCTCTAAAAAAAAAAAACTGTTACATATTAAAGTGCAGCTTACCAATATTTTTAACTAACACCAAGCTTCTCTTACTGTCTATCGCGATATGTTGCAGCCTTTTGCGATGGGTTAATTGCGCCAGTTGATATTGTGATGATGACAAAAAAAACACATTGTGCAACCCTAGTTGCTGGTCTCAAATTGCCAGATCTTCCTCCACAGCCCTGCAAAGGAGGGTCTGGCTAGTCCAAACAGCATTTTGGGATAGGAGAAAAACGTGCTCTGGTTTATTGGCATTTCTTTTAACCAATCACAATTGTCATGGGTGCCACTAAGCACCGGACAGAGAGCCACGGTGCCGCTGCAAAATAGCCTCTGGAAGAAAGTTGTTTTGGTGGAACGTGCTCATTCCTAAATTGTTTTAGTCGTGCAAGAGAGAACTCAGATTGGACAGATAGTCCAGCAAGCTGTCTGGATTTACCCTGCAGAGATCTAAAGGAGCAGTTAACCATAGTCCTCAGAAATGGGCCTAAATGAGTTTAGAACGCCAACACAAAGACAGAGGAAGGTGACGGACATCCTACCAAAAATGAGGTACATCCGGCGGGACTTCCGGGAGAGCCGAAACAATAGAATAGAAATAGAAACGCCAATAATATTTTTTATTTATTATACTTTATTAATCCCACAAGGGGAAACTACACTTTTCATTCTGTTGTTATTACACACAGGCCTGAATTACACACACATGCACTAATGGAGAGATGTCAGAGTGAGGGGGCTGCCCATAGAAAGGTGCCTTGCTCAAGAGCATCTTGGCAGTGCCCAGGAGGTGAACTGGCACCTCTCCAGCTACCAGTCCACCACCATACTTTGGTCCGTACGGGGATTTGAACCAGCAACCCTCCGGTTCCCAACCAAAATACTAATGGACTGAGCTACTACCACCCCACCACTAATATAGACTATATTGTAGCCAACAACCAACCAAACGTTTCACCACAATACTAAAACTCTGCTGAAAAGTGTGCACATGATTGATATAATGTGTTGCAATAAGTAATACAGTTTTCATGTATGAGTGTAGCAGTGCAACTTAAAATTAAACAGGCACACAGGTTGGCCCTCAGTCAGCTCCCTTACAATAACTGGTTTCATTGTGTGAGGGACAGAGTAAAGAGTAGATATTTGGTGTCTAAGTTCTGATGTCACCACCTCTTAAAGCACACAACAAACTCAGTATGGTCAGCGAAGAGAGCACTCCTACTAGCCATCCTCGAAAACTTAGCTACAGAAGCAGACAGCTGCTATAATGTAGAGGCTATCAAGTGAAACTTAATACATTTTTAGTAGACTCAATAGGAGAACTCAGGAAACTGAGATTGAACATTTTAGTAAGCACCTTCTACATGTGGGCCAGGCCAACCATTCCAGAAATATAAGCGCTTAATCTATTTTCAAGGCAGACAGTTCGAAATGTCATAGCAAAGAAAGCAGGTGTAACTAAACAATCAGGACTTTGTTATTGCGCATGCTTACTGAGTGGTATGGCAGCATCATTAATGTAGTTATTTGCACCAGTGTGTTTTTCCTGTTGATTAAAATATCTGCATAGCAGCAAAGCTAAGACACACAAGCTATGCTGCAAACAATAATATGAGGAATACTAAATAAGTTGTCACGTACCCATTATAAATACTCTACATTTAGCCTAATATTAAGCGTACTGAGAGAGACAACAGCAACAACAAAAAAGGAAATACGATGCAAAACCATTTCAGCACTGACGAATACATTCTTATCTCTCAACATTAAAATAGTTGTGACTAACAAACGAAATATAAGCTCAGAAACAACAAGAAATTGATTTACAATTTACGCAAATGGCGCATGCAACTGTCATAACGTCTTAACATATAGCCTAGCAGATATTAGCAGCTAGCAAACACCAAAACAGCCAACGTTAACCATGAAACAAAACTAGCAGCCTGTGAGGCCTGATAGTTTAATTTCCAAGCACAAACACAAACTGAACAATGGCAAAACGTCACGATAAGCAGGTTAACATCACCAGCAAACAGTTAGCTACTTACATTAGCTTGATAAAACGAAGTGGTGATTCTCAGCATCTCAGCGTTGATGAACCCTTCGGGTAATTATTCATGTTAGCTAGCTAGCGAGTTACAAAAGTTTGTATCCCCCGGCCTGAAGTGACTGACAGGTGATGTGACTGACGGCTGAGAATGGAGACCTTGAACACAGCACAAACACAAATAAAATGTCATGTATCGACATAATGGCAGTTGGCAGGTGAACTATTAAATGTTACATTAGTTGTCACTCAAGCAGCTTGTAAATAACACTTAACACTTTCCTGGGTAATGTCACAATGCTATAGGTTTATGTGACTATCATCATCTTCAACTTCATCATCATCATCATTATCAACTTTATTGCCAGATTTAAGGTCCATTCAGAAGACACAGACATTAGGCACAGGCATTTCTATAAAAGACACGTATAGGCTACCAGTGTTTCCATAGTGATGATTGGGATGTATGGCACTGAACCTAGGCTTTGCCAGCAGCATAACAATGCTTTTCTGGAAGACGTTCAGACGATTAATGATTTTGTAGGTGCTGAACCCTGCATCACAAAACAGGTCACTTGCACTAGCACCTGGATTTGTTGAGCAGTATCCTCATACAGTAATTATAAGCAACCTAATCTTCTGCATGCTTGCCTATTTAAACTTAGTCACAAGGAGTAGGGAGCTGTATAAAAAGGAGATGTTGACATCCTCCGTGCTCATGTGGAATTTTCTTACCAGCATGTTAGCTTGGTCACATAATATGCAACACTGCCTGTATCCTTATCACCAGATAACTTTAGTGTAGTGACCCAGATATTACATTTTATTACAGACACTCATCACTTGAAAAAATAACAAAGATTTTTGTCCTACATATAAAGACAGCACTCTTTTAGGAATTATACAACACATCATATTTCACCTCATATTCACAGCAGATATTCAGTAGCTGCTGAAAACCAGTACTGCTGGGAGAGAAAATTGCCAGATCATCAGCATACTTGAAATTATCAACCAATGTGTTACCAATCACCCAGTTATGCATCTTGTCAGTTGGTTGGATAACCAATTGACAAGATACAGTGAGGAATATAAGTATTTGAACACCCTGCTATTTTGCAAGTTCTCACACTTAGAAATCATGGAGGGGTCTGAAATTGTCATCGTAGGTGCATGTCCACTGTGAAAGACAAGAAAAAATCCAGAAATCAAAATGTAGGATTTTTTAACTATTTATTTGTATGATACAGCTGCAAATAAGTATTTGAACACCTAAGAAAATCAATGTTAATATTTGGTACAGTAGCGTTTGTTTGCAATTACAGAGGTCAAACGTTTCCTGTAGTTTTTCACCAGGTTTGCACACACTGCAGAAGGGATTTTGGCCCACTCCTCCACACAGATCTTCTTTATAATAGTTTATAATAGTGTGTGGCTTTGTTTTTGTATTGAAAACAGCTGCTGACAAAACAATATCACCTCAAGATCTATTTAGTAGCTGTTCTGGAGCTTTTTGCTCAGCAGCAAAAACAGCAGCAAAAGTATGACAACAGACACACAGTATAAATTAGTAACAACAAAAACTAGAATACACAGTGTATTGAGACACAATCACAAATAAAGTGAGGATACAGGTTGTGGATGTTGCTAATAAAATAGAAAAATTACACTTGAAGGAATAGAATTAGGTGGTGGGTATGAGGAGTTACTGTAGCAGTATGAAATACATAACAACGCTTTTTGCTTTACTTCTAACATTTGTCCCAAATGAAAGTGAAGAGCAGCGCCCAGGAATAGCCAGGTCTTGGAAATCTTCCACAAGGATCTTGTTCATTCTGATTCAAGAGCATTTCCTGCAGTGTTATCATTGGCATATTGGGCTGCAAACAATCTGTTTAAACCTCCTGTTGTCCTCAGGTCAAATTTGACCCCTTTCAAAAATGTCTATATCTGAAATACGGGTTTCTTTTTAACTAAATTTCCACAAAAAATGAATTGGATTCCATTCACCTCTCTTTGCAAATACAATTGACTTACAAATACACTTTCATTCCTGACTAAACTCCTCTGATCGTTCCTCTGATCTTAACTATTAGTCAAAATAAGTCATAATTTCTGCTTTTTTAACTCAAATATTAGGTATAATTCTACATAAATGAGGGTTATTGACCACGAATTCCAAAAAGTACAGTAAGGTGGTGTTAGTGAAAACCAAAAAAAAAGTCTGAAAAAGGGACAAAAATGTCAAATGTTTGTCAATTTTTTAACCCGGGTGGACATCACAAGGGTTAACATCATCCTGACCCAATGGAGTTTTATTGGGATAGGTCTGGAAAGCGACAAGCATTGTCAGGAAGTTAAATTCAAACCGAAAATACTACTACTACTACTACTACTACTACTACTACTACTACTCACAGAGACACCTACGATAAGGCGTGCCACCTCCTTCACTGTTGCACTGTTTCATCACCTTTTTCTGACCAAGCCACATTTTTCCACTCTGCCATCATCAGGTGACCGTGTGCTAATGAAGCCCATCTGCTTCAAGGCTCAATGAGTAGTGTGATGAGGGATGCCCCAGTGCACACTAATGTTGGACAGCGGCGTTATGTGCATATTTGTAGCCCACCTAGTAGCTTGAATGAATGTTGCCATTCTCCTCTCACCATTTACAAGACTGCCGACTGCGTGTTTCTTAACCACTGAGTACAGCTGTTACAGCTGTGTGTCGAGGGACAGAATCTGATCCTCGATTTGTTCTATATTAACGTGATTGCTCTTTTGCATGAGATATTAAAATAACAATGTTGCAGCTTCAAAATAATAACATAAAGCACACATATTCACATCTTGTTATTTTCACAAAAATGTATCTCTTTTCACAGATATCAGCTTTAGTTATACATGACACGAGTTGGTACTTCTGTATTTCCCCACTGTAGTGCTGTTGATCTATGACATATATATTATAGTAAATCGCTGTGTTTTTGTGGCTCAGCTGCTAGTATTAACTAGCAAGTCAAGTAGCTTACTGAATTATGATGAACTACAGAGTTAAGATCCCATAAGTATAGGGATTATTGCAGCCTCTGTATGATATTGCCGACATTCGCTGCATCATTTTTGGCTGTGAGTTACACAAAATCTCAGGTACTGTCTTTCACGAATATCCCACTTCTTGTCCATTCCTGTCAACTCTAACATTTAGAAAAACTGTAATTGAACCTGTCAACCTTGTATACTTCTGTGTGCAAACGATTTGGGGAGCACTCACAGTATTTTTGTTTTTTTATTCATAGCAATACATGCAGACACAGATGTTTTATAGCCTGACACGTGTGTGCTGAGGAAGGCAATTCCCAAAATCTCCATTAATGTTATGGACTGAGGCGAATACATGAAAAAAATATGTGGGAGGAAACGTTGTGATTTCTTTTCTCCATGTAATTACATTAATTGTTGCTCCTGGCTGGCGCGACTTATCATAAAAGGTTATGGGTAAAGCCTATTTCTCCTTTGCTTGTGTTTTTTGCACATTGTGTTTCCTCAGTAGTCATGTAGATGGGTCTGTTATCATTCAAGCTCAGCTCACTTTTAGGACTTCTCCTCCAAGGAAGACGGCCTAAAAGTGCCCCTAATCTCACATTTCAACAAAACCGTCTCCTACTAAGAAAACTCCATCCACTGATGGAAACTGAAAAAAGCCATTAAGTCAACCTTGAGTCGGCATTGTTGGCACTGCCCGATGTACGTCGAGTGCAGATGTGAGTTGCACATGCTCAGATTTAAACGCGTCATACTGAAATTTGTAAAATCCATAAAATATTAAACTTTTCTTTTTACAAACAATAACAGAAGATGGAAATCATTTCAAAATTTTTCATATCTATCTATGATTGTTTGATTGCTAACGTTAGCTCAAAACACCGTTCAAGTGACAACCAATGTTGTGTTTGATGCTAACTTGTAGCCAACAGTGAACAAACTTGGTTAAGTAGGTCCATTTTACTGTATTGACATTACAGAAGTCTCTTCTTAGCATCTTGTATGCCACTTGTCGCGAAGTGACGCATGCGCAACTCACATCTTCAGTCCACGCAAAAGTGACGCATGCACAATTCAAATCTGCTCCTGACTCACATCGGGCAGTGACAATTGAGTTGTCAAAACTATTTCCAAGACCAAGAATGAACTTCAATGGCTATAAAATTACACCTTTCCACCAATGTTTCAAGAAAATCGGGTCAGTTGTTTTTTTCCCATAATCCTGTTGACAGACAAATAAACAATCAAAGAAACCAACAAAGCGACAAACCGAACCAGCTACATGACCTGTTGGTGGAGGTAAGAAGTATCAACGTAGCATCTCATTATATTGTACGTATACTTAAATAGCTGTCTACAAGCGGCTGTGGCTCAGTGGTAGAGCGGTTGCCTGCCAATTGGAAGGTTGGTGTCCCTGGCCCTGCAGTCCCACGTCGAAGTGTCCTTGGGCAAGACACTGAACCGAGTTGCCCCCGGTGCTGCATCGGAGTGTGAATGTGTGTGTGAGTGTTATCTGATGAGCGAGTGCACCTTGTACGGCAGCCTCGGCCACAGGTATGAATTGTGTTTGTGAATGGTGAATGTTTCCTGTAGATGTGAAAGCGCTTTGAGCAGTTGCTAAGACTAGAAAAGCGCTATATAAATACAGCACATTTACATTTACAAATACATGTATAGTATGCATGGAGGCAATTCTTTAAACCTACTTCGGTAGTGTCAGTGGTGACAAATAAACCTGGGATACACAGCTGGAATAGGCATCTTGTTAGTAGCATAACAGGTTTTAAAGGTTTTACACCAACAACGGCAATTTGGTAGTACAGCAGTTAATTGCTTTGCATTCTGAAGAAAAGACTAAAATGAGTTAACGTTAGATTTCATTACAGGATAAGAGAACATACTAACACAGTCCCAAAAACAGGGTGTCCCGCTCGTTAAACAGCCTGTCCTGCAATGGAAAGGTTACAGGTTTAAATCCCATAACAGCCAGCGAGACCACCGTTGTTGATGTCTCGTAAAGCGTAAAAGACTTCCTGTGCTGGCATAGATTATTTACAGGAGTACACCGGTGTCATTTAGATTTACAGACTATTCACTTCTGTTTATATATGGCTTACATTCCAAATGAGCCATAACATACTCAGTGTTTCTTCTCTCCTCTGCCATGTTGGAAAGCGACTACTTGCATAGAATATATGAGTATAATAGAGTCTGTAAGGCACAATGCTTTCAGGAGTTATATCTTAGCTTTGGTTTCTGTGGATGTCAGGTGATTGACACATGCAGTTCTTCATCTTGATTTCTGTAAGTACATGGGAGGATCTGGTGAGTGGGAATAACATTCTCTTCCCAGTACTGGTGTTACCAAGAATGTGTATACAGTGAGTTTATGAGCCGGGTGAGACACTTTCTCTTCTTGTTTCTCAACAGGGATACAGAGTGGAGGCAGAGGACAGAGGTGGGCTGGATGGGGGCCACAGCCGGGAATGATGGCAGGAGCCCAGAACACAGTGAGCTCTAATCACGTCCTCTAGGAGCCGCTAGGTGCTACAGTTCACGTGGAGACCCCGAAAAGGTACAGAGATGGATGGATGGGCTGGATAATAGAATTCTTGCAGAAATCTTTGACAGTTGTTTTTTTTAAAGATACTTTTTTGGGCATTTTAGGCCTTTATTTGACAGGACAGCTGAAGATATGAAAGGGGAATAACATGCAGCAAAGGGCCGCAGGTCGGGGTCCAACCCAGGTTCCCTGTGTCGAGGAGTAAACCTCTCTATACGGGCGCCCGCTCTACCAACTGAGCTATCTGGGCGCCCAAAGGTTTTTGATACCAAATCACAAGACGTTTTTTTCTATGGTGTTCCTTAAGGTCTTGGTGACTTAAAAAAAAAAAAAAACTTGCTGCAACAACTTAAGAGAAATTAGTAAGCATGGAAATAATTAAAGGAAGCATAATTACTTAATTCATTGTTTCAATTTTTATTTCTGACTCATGACTAGAAAACCCTCAAATGAATCTTCCGGTTCTCAGCTTCCAGAGGATGTTTACCACTTCCATGTGATAAAAGGGACTAAGTCATTTTTGCTTACCCCAGTCTCCAGTGAACCTTTATAATAATTGCTGACATATCAGCTTTGTATGCGCTGCATATAAAAGGTTTAATAAAATAAAAAAAGAACATCTCATTAATTTAGATGTAATTGCCAACTAATTGTGGTAACTTTGTGTAATTAGACATAAAAAGAGACCATGGACTGATATTTATCCTTTTTCTCATCAGTGATTTTGTCTCAGTTTTGTTGTGTAGGTCAAAATTAAAAGCCTTTTACTTCCTTTTGTAAATGGATGTTGCCACTGGGGAGTTGCTGTGCTCATTTAAAAAAATGTTCTCCTTTTCAACAGCCTTGTGCTCGACTGTAAAAGTTGTAACTTGTTTTGCGAATCTTTCCTGCTTCCTGTTGTAAAGCAACCTTCCTACTTGTCCTACAGCAATCCAAATTGGCACACAGTGTAAAAGATTGTAGTTTATGCAGTAATTATTCATTTCGTGTCCGAATGTTGCTCCACACAGTAAGAGAGAGCAGAGCTGTGAGGAGAGACACTAACCTGACTTGGACAGACCTCACAAGCATTTATTGGTGTAATCATAGCTCACATGATACACTTTTGTACAAGCTATGGTTTTTCTCTTGATTTGTTGTGCCAACAATTTCCACAAGCACTCAACTTGACACCTGAGGCCAACGTGGAATATAATAAACCTACCTGACAGAGCCTGCTAGCAGAGTCATCGCAGGTGTTAACATGCCTGCTGTACTGTGTTAAATGCAGCACGCAGCCTGTCGATGTTGTGGTGTGTGATGAAAAGAGAAACTGATGGGATGTCTCTTAGATTCCTGTGGGTAATGTGACACACTTCCATGGATAACTTTCATGTACGATGTATTTTGTATAGAATATTAGGGGTGGGTGCATAGCATCGCAATATTATATGCAGTATGTGTTGGTCACACATACTGATTGTCTGCTTGACAATCCCATTTTGCAGCAATAAAATTGAAGTGAGATGAAAAAACAGAGAAATGCATATTTTTAGATAACGGGTGTTGACAAGGTTTCCCTTTGGGGACATCATTTAAAATTGGAAAAAAAGGTAATTGCAATATATCGCAGAACATTACAATATGTTTAAAATCGCAATAATATTGTATCGTGACATAAGTATCGTGATGATATTGTATCGTGAGGCCTCTGGTGATTCCCAACCCTATATAATATTTCTGATATTTTATACAATATTCTTCACTGGTCCACAAAGGGAATTCAGTTCTGTTTCTGGAGAATTATACTATATTCCTCCTGCTTACAAATCATTCTGATCCTTTTTCATGTCTGCAAATACAAACTCTTTTTAGTTTAGACGAGCTCAGCTCAAATCGTGGATATCTTTGAAAGCGAACTTCTGCAAAAACTGATATTCAAGCTTCAATGTATTCATCTTTAAAATAATGCAAGTGATGCTGAACACAGAAAATAATACAAAATATCTAAGCATAATAAATAAAGTTTCCCTATTAAATCAAAAATTGAATGCCATTTAGCGTGTTTGACACAAGGTCTTAGCCTGCAGCTGTGTTCAATGAGACCAAGAAACTCCTGTAAATCTCCTATAAACCATGTCTGACAGAATGCTGCTAAGCCAATGAGCTTTCTTTTGGGTTGATAAGTAGGGAAAGAATTGCCCAGAACGTAAGTGTATTCCTTTAAAGCACTGTGTGAGTAATAAGAGGAGTGTTTCCTGTGCTTGTTGACACCCTCAGGTTGCGTGCCCATGAGGTCGTCCATGCTGGTCCTGTTCCTCCTCTTCAGTGCCCAGGCTGTGGCCGCCATCGGAGGAGCAGCACAGCAGCAGTGTCCAGGCAACTCCAACAACTCCAACTCCATCCCCACGGTGGACCCCAAACTCTTCACCAAGCGCCGCTACCACTCACCCAGGGTGCTCTTCAGCGCTCAGCCACCTGATGCAGACCTGGCAGAGTCCCAGGGTGCCGGCAAGAGGGCCCGCAGGCGTGCTGGGCAGCCCCAGCACCGTGGAGTTTACTCGGTGTGTGAGAGCATCAGCGTCTGGGTGGGCAACAAGACCAAAGCCACGGACATCTCAGGCAACGAGGTGACAGTGCTGCCAGACGTGAATATCAACAATGTCAACAAGAAGCAGTACTTCTTTGAGACAACGTGTCACAGCGCCCGCTCAGGCAGCTCCGGCTGTTTGGGAATTGATGCCAGACACTGGAACTCCTACTGCACCAACTCACACACTTTTGTACGAGCGCTGACTTCCTTTAAGAAACTGGTCGCGTGGAGGCTCATACGCATCAACGTGGCCTGCGTGTGTGTGCTTAGCCGCAAGTCATGGAGGCAGTGAAGACACACGCACAAACACAGTACAAACACAGACATACTCATCACCAAAGCCTTTTCACCCTCTGCACAAAGTAAATTATTGATATATGTCAAAGTTTTAGGACTGCATGTATATACACCAGACCTGGGTCAAATAGTATCTGTCTGTAGCGGGCTTTTTTACCTGTTTAGGAGTCGGCCTACTAAACGTTAAGCTGATGTTGATGTGTCACCTAGCATCTGACTAGCCTAGCTGCAGTTTGTGACAGGTTCAGCTTGCTGATGTCTAAAGCACACAGAAACCTTATTTATCAAACTTCTAAGAATTACACTTGAATGGGGAACTCGATCACTCTATTTCCACGCACTACTGCATAAGTGGAAAAAAGTTGTGTAAAGCCTTTTGTGGTTCCAGAGGAAGCTAATAAATTGTCTCAAGTGAGGTCACTTGAGTCCGTTGAGACGGAAGACTACAAGTTTGAAGAATATGGGGCTGTGCTGTAGAGTGACAAGAAGTGAGCTTACCAGTTCTCTGTAGCTGGCTCCTCATCTCTGCTAGAGGTTAGCGGCTCGAGGATGCATCAGTGTTGCATTGTGGGTAATATAGGCACTAGGTTTTGATAAGAAAGAAGAATGCATGGAATAAAAAAGACGATATATCTCTGCATCGATTTTGATTCTATTTTTTTGTTTTTTTAAACGGTCCATCTTGGATCTGACAAGATTTAAGAAAGCTCTAAAAGTAAATTTAGGGGTAATAGAATTCTTAATTGAGTGTGAAGAATAAGACACATTTATTTAGCGACTTACTCCAGTTTAAAGATAAGAAGAAGAGTAAAGTTTAGGAGCATCTCTTAACCCTTGTGTTGTCCTCGGATCAACTTTGACCCGTTTTTACATTTTTATATAAGAAATATGGATTTTTTCCAACCAAACTGCCCCAAAATAACTTGAATGCATGCATGTATGTAGCATGGAATCCATAAAATATATACTGTACATCCATGCATTCATGTTCTGCAATGGTAAAATGAATGATTACTTTAATTGAATTGTTTTGTTGTTTTATTTAATTTCATTTTTTTTAAATAGCTTTATTATAGTATCCAAACTTGGACATAAACTAGCCTGTGATCCACTCAACATAATTCATGATTACAGCTTTTTTCAAACTCAAACATTACGTATAATGTCACTTAAATTAGGTATATTGACCATGAATTGAAAAAAAGTGTTAAAAAAGTTTTTAAAAACATAGAAAAACGACATAAATGCAGAAAAAAAGAAGAAGTGAATTTTCAATTTTGACCCGGAAGGACAAGTTCACGTTTGACGGGAGGACAATACAAGGGTTAAGCGATTGTGTGAAATCTTATTTCCAGTTTCCATGTGAAATAAATTGTTTACAAATTAAGCAATAAAGAAAATAAATCTGGAGCAGGAAAGAACATCTGATGCTGGTATTTATAATAAGGAATTAGTTGCACATTAAAGATGCATGCATGATTCCAACTAAATTAAAGCCAGCTTTATCATTCTTGTTTGCAAAAAATCTAAACAAACTGTTGTTACACCCTATCAAATGTTCCTTCTTTTTCTAAATTATATATGTGGCTTTATACATTTTTGGTCCATCATGAAGCCAAAATAACAGTTTGTATAATCATAAAACACTCCTTGAAATGTGTGCACCAACCTTTGTTTCTGTGATGCAGTCACTCATTTACCCTTTAGAGCCAACCAGAGCTCTCTTATATTTCAGCTGTCACGGAGCTTTGCTTTTATCTTTCACTCCCTACTGTCACTTCAAGCAGTTTGATAAGTACAGGCCCATGTTCCCAGTTGTTAGGGTTGGACAGCCCATTGGTCAGGGGATTGGACCTGAATGTGTTGGCATGGATGCCTGGCCAATCACAGCGCTTAAATGCTATGCAGGGCGTTCTTTTTCTGTTTAAATTTGTGGCAAACTACGCAGGAAAGGCTTATTGCTGCCCTCCACAGGTCACTTGTAGAATTTAAACAGCAAAATTTACATCATGCCAATAAATGGCAGATCCTTTCTTGTCCATGCAGGTATCCTGAGCAGCTTCAGCAAGATAATCTCTTTTTTTTTCTCTCTGAGCTTATCCACTTTCACTTCCTTAATTCTCTTTTGACACTGTGCATGACCCAGCATGGTGATTTCCAGCACAGTGCAGGCCCTTTGCTTGTCTTTTCTTCACTCCTTCACATAGCAATTGTCCTTCCTGCATCTCCCACATCTTGTGACTCCTCTACAGAATGCAGCAACATGTCCATATTCCTAACAGCAGTTACTTATACGAGACGTACCAGTGTGTGTACCTGTTGTGGAAATCACAGATACATTTGGAAAACCAAATGCCATCATGTCTGGGTTTCTAACATCATCTGGATGCGCACACAGCTCGGTGTCTGGAAGCAAGTCACACAGCTGTAATCTCCAACTACACAAACCCTCAGGGCTCTATCTCTCTGACTTCTTGATACACACTCAGTGATAACCATCCCACCTCTTGTAATCCTGACTGATCGTACATCTCCAGGTTTCCCCCAAACCTTCCTGTCTGACATCATCATCCCAACAAGAGATGTCTTCTCTTTTCTCATTGACTGTGTGGAATCTCTAAAATAAATACTCCGTTTTCTTTTCTTTTCAAATCCTCCCCTTTCCTCATTTCCACTTTCACTCTCGGATTTCTGCTCTGACGCCATTTCCACCATCTGGGAAAGTCCAATCCATTATCTCCCTTCCAGCAGCAAGGAGCTGGCCATCGCACAGCTAGAAAGATAAAACCTCTCCTGGCTAGCAAATCCTTTCCGTTGAGGTAAATGTCTGCTGTTTGGTGAAGGCTTCTCCTTATTGTTGTTGTCTCTGGTCCTTTTATGAACCAGAGAGGAATTCTGGGAGTCCAATCAGAACAAAGGCGTCACCAATTAATGTCAATCAATGTTCCGACAGCTAGCAAAGGTAAACAATGTACATGGGAGAAGTTATCCTCTGGGGTTTTCCTGCTAGAAAGGGTCTAGTTTAACCCTCCTGTTGTCCTCGGGTCAAATTTGACCCCTTTAAAAAATTTCTATTTCTGAAATATGGGTAGAATTCCATACAACGCTCTCTGCAAATACAATTGATCACTTTCATTTCTAACTAAACTCATCTGTACGTTTTAACTATTTGTCAAAATAATTCCTAATTTCTGCTTTTTTTAACTCAAATGTTAGGTGTAATTCTATATAAATGAGGGTTATTTACCATGAATTCTAAAAAGTAGTGTAAAACTAGTGGTAGTAAGGTGGTGCTAGTGAAATAAGGTCTGAAGAAGGGACAAAAATGTCAAATGTGTCTCCGTTTTTGACCCGGATGGACAACACAAGGGTTAACCCAACCGTGATATTTTCCTAAACCTAACCCAGTAGTTTGCTGACTAAACAAGACTCCTGGCAGAAAATGCATTCTGCCCTAAAAGTCCAACTTCTACCATGTGCGCAAAGCACTCAATCCTTTCATCATATCAGTCTAGTTCCACGTGACCTTTAACCTCCTTTCAACCTCTGCAGCAGATGTTGTTCAAACCTCAGATCCCATGACCTCTGGTGGCAGTTAGGTGCCCACTACAAGACACAGGAACTGGTTTAAACCACAGACCGTTTAAAGGAAGTTTTACCTAAACCACAGGCGCGTTTCAAACGTGTGAAGACACAGCAGTGGTGTTTAAGAAACTACATGATTTCATGGGTCTTAAACCTTAAACAGCAGCCAAGTTAGTGACAGAGTTTTAGCAACTCAATCATGTTGATTATAGTGTTTTTCTGCCACTCATTATATATTCCTACAGCGCACCCCACTCACTGTAAGTAGACTGATGCAACCCACACGCTTTGGAAATACAATTTGACCCAGGTCTGACATAAGCATACTTTTTGTTAAAATGTTGTTGTTGATTGTTATTTATTAAACACGTATACATGCACTGTGTGTTTTATGAAGTTTGTTGTATAGCTGGTACGCCTGTTCTTCTTCAGAGCCTGAGGACTGAGCGACCCCTTGAACCTCCTTGACACGAAAAATAAATGTTTGTTTTGTTGGCCTAGATGGAAAAATGAAGAGAAAACCCATATGGCTTCATTTTACTGGCAGTAATTTAGTGGTTTGGCTTTGTTTTGTGTTTTTCTCCTGCTCTTTATTCTACAGGAGATTATTAAACAAAAGGAAAAAGACATGAACATAAATAAGACTTCATGTGATTCATCAGCTCACTGTGGCTGATGATATCACGGCGTGCCATTTTCTTTGTTTTGACAGTGACATTTCAGTGTTGTCAGCCCACAACAAATTCTACTCGAGGAACAGCGACAGTATAGTGATTTTTTTTAGGCTCAAAGCCAATTTGTTGTATTGTCACAGCTGACATTTAGGAGAGCTTGGAGGTAAAGTGGAAACAAAAACCAAGAGGCTGCGGGGGTTTTAGGAAAACAAGACTTTTAAGAGTTTAAGACTTTTAAAGTATCCCAATTTGAGCTTTAGGCCTACACCTGCCAACTGCAAATACTATTTCAGAAACAACTTGTTTAGCTTATTATTGTCTAGTTTACTTCAAATTCAAAAGCAATGCTCGGAAATATATATGCATATATACAACACTGCCTTCTAGAGGTCAAAGAGTGGAACAAGTCTTCAAATAATACTTGTATTGGATCTATAGACTGTATACCATTAATTAATAGATAGTCTATGATTGGATCAGATATTAAAAAGATACGTATACACACACATATATACTGTATATATATTTATATATATATATATATACAGTATATACATATAACGTGGTCCGGCACGTTAAGGTGTTAAGCCACTTAGTTATAGGCTTCATTTACAAAGTAAAAGCAGCACTGAGGCTTCATCAATTTAATAAAACGTGCCAAAACGTGAGGTTTGTTGCTCATACAATGTGATTCTCTGCTAGTACACCATCTAACAATGAACCGTCTCTGTTTTTACCATCACAAACCGTGTTTTACAAGAGAAACATAACGTATATGTGGACCTACTCACAGTCAATGCAAAGAGGTTGGCAAAAGCATAGACAGTTATTCAAAAAGAAATTCAATCAAAAGGGCCCTAGCAGCTAAAAGCTACTGGGTGACTGGGTGACTGGGTGTACTGCGCATGCGTCCCGCTGAGTTCATGTTCAGGCAAAAACAACTTTAGATGTTTTACTTAAATTAAAGTAGCAACACCACAGTAAAGAGATACTTTGTCGCAAGTTAAAATCCCGCATTTAAAATTGTACTGAAATAAAGTAGTAATTTATTAGTATCCAAATATGGGCCATTTCAGAACCATGTAGGCCTGTATTATATCATTGGATTATAATAATTATTACAATGTGTTAATTTGCATGGCAAATGTGGAGCTGATTGTAACCATTGTATACACTTGCAGGGTAGATTAATCCATAATAGTTCCTCATCATGCATTTGTTGATTATATTTTGTATTAAATATCTTAATACGCAAAGTAACTTTAATGTAACTAACTAAAATAAAAATCAATGTAGTGGGCAACACATGTTTAGGGCAGAAAAAGCTATTATAATTATTTGAGTGGGATTCAGGATCTTGGATATAGTTTCACATAAAAAGCTCATATTGAAGACGTAAGATATGCTTGGAAGCTTCATAAAAAAAAGCTGGACCTGGACGTTGAACTAAGATTGCTATCTTAACCAAAAAATGAAAGGATAAAAAGTAAAAGCAAGCAACAGAAAAATGAATGATAATTGTAGCATTTCTTATATAACAATCATAATAATTTCTACGTTTACTGCAAACAGAATTCAAATTTCAAAATGGAAAGACACACACATGTAACTGGTCCCGTTTGGGAGGAGCGACAATAACATCTTCCATCGTAGTGTATTCCAACCACTAACTAAGCTGTACTTGTACCTCTCAGTCTGTCCACAAGGTGGAAACATTGGTGTGACCAAATATTTAGTTCCAAATTAATTCAGCCTTTCTGTCTAGTCCCAGTAACTTCTAAGGTTTCCATTCTGCAATCTCTAGGTGCTATTAGTTTGTAGATGTTGACACTGGCAAGACTCTGAATTGCATTTTATAAATTACTTACAGGCCCTGTGTTTCATAGTCTCATTCAAAGTCTACCACAACATTTTAATAATTTATAATCAACTCATTAGCATGGCCTGTCCTCATAAAAGAACACAACTCCATAATAATTTTGGTATCGCCAGATTGTCTTTCTCTTGGATCATAAGGATGACAGCAGCATGTGGAGATCAGGTTATATTATTGCACCAGATTTACATATTAAGCCCAATAGAGGAGGATGAGGAGCGGGCGGCCATGGAGGGTTAATGGGATTTTGACTCCATTATACCCCGAGGATATGGTTTCAGTTTGGGTGTACTTCCACCGTGATAATTACAGCTCTGAATTCATGACAGGATGGGATGATCAAACTGATATTAGGTTAACATTGATGCAGTTCAGTGTTCTCATTCAGGTTGGAAACTATTAATCACTTGTAATTCAACAGGGTACAATTATTTATCTATCTATCTATCTATCTATCATTATACTATCTATCTATCTATCTATCTATCTATCCATCCATCCATCCATCCATCCATCCATCCACCCTGACTCTTGCTGGAGTTGTCATCTGACAGATAAAGAGGCGGTAGGCAGTGATGTGATCTCATGATCCAGCCAGACTGATTCTCACTGATACTCTGGCAGAAGAACAGGGGGTCGCTGTTTCCCTCCCACACCACTGCAGCAAACAAAAGCAGCACAAACATGAGCGGGTGAACCCAAGCTGACCCCCCCCCCAACCCTCCGGCCTGCAGAGAAAACACAGAAGAGCTTCATATGTGGCCTATCACAGGAACCGGCCTGATAGCAAGTACAGTTTGCATGTCAACACAGATACAGGTATGAGATCCAACAGGTCGCTGCCTGTGACATGCAACACAAACATACACACAACACTGACGTCATGTCCTTGGTTTTGGTTTTTAATCCACATGGTGGGAATTTACAGTCAACAAATGGAAGCTAACACTTTTATTTATTTTTAGACTTTGGAGTATTCTAATAGATTTGATTGCATGTTTTTAACTTTCTTTTAGGAAGATCTCAAAGATCCGAAACAAGATTCCAACATCATTTGAATTATTATTTGTTTGCATATCGTGAAAAGAAATTATAATCTTTTTCTGACGTCTACAGCCATGCTGGTAGCTCCATGAGGCTCTCGTAGGCACAGTGGTGCTCTCAGCTAAATGCTAACATCAGCCTGCTAATATGCATGTTGGCATTTTGAATGTTATATGTTATGTTCACTATCTAACTGTAATTTAACATGAGGCTGATAGGAATGTTTTGCAGGTATTTCGTCATAAACCAAAGTATTACACACATCTGAATGTTGACTTGCAAGAGGAGGAGGGGATCAACATGTTTAAAGCTTACAATTCATCCTAAGGGGAACATGAATGTCTGAACCAAACTCAAGCAATCCAACATTTTACTAAAAAAACACGTAGGCCTCGCCCCTGTAGCCTGTCTCAGATAACTTCTAACCCCTTCCAGCTCCACCAACCCCCCAGCCAGAGGCCATCAGACAGGTTGGGTCTGGTGATGCGTTTAAGCTGCACCTTAACACCCACTCTGCCTTTTGTGTTTAACTTGTTTTTCGGGGTTTTTTTTCTGAATTATTATGGAATTGCATGCTTTCTTGTGTTTTTGGTGCCTATACTTTGCACATTTCCACAATAAACACCTATTTCAGTGGCCATGTGTAGATTTACATGGTTAAAAGCCTTGCTAAACTATTGTCCAACTTCTAGTATAAAGGTCATGGAGGTACGAGAAGTAAAAATGGCGTTAGCCCTCCCACAGGCTGCTATTAAGATTTTTAAAGAGTAAAAATGTATGTCCAGTCTTAAAGTGGTTCTCAGAGACCCTTGGGGGTCCCTCTGTGCCCTCAGCACATTGAACAGTTTACATTTGATACATTTCATCAAAGCACAAAAAGAAACTGCACCAGTTTCACATCTCCCACCCACATATATATATATATATATATATATATATATATATATATATATATATATATAATCTATGGTATACAGTATATACTGTTATATATGTGTAATCAAAGCAAAAAAATAGAGACTGCACCAGTTTCACACACACACACATATATATATATATATACATATATATATATATATATATATATATATATTATATATATATATGTATATAAATACAATTATATTGTTGTATAATTTGGTATTTACTCCTATCTACACACACTTTTCTTGGACAAAATCAGACTTTTCTTGGTGAATTTTATCTTTGACATAGCATTTGATAAACCTTGGCCTTGTTATACCCCGAGCAGTGATATTACACACTGACATGAACTTGTTCCTTATGCTGTTGGGGGAGCTCCCGGACTCTCGAGGGTCCCCGATGGTCCCTGAACCCCGCCTTGGGTACCACTAGACCACGCACAGAGCCGCGGATGGGCGGCGCATTGAGCCAGCGTGCGAGGCGAGCGATTGGCTCTGTGCGCATGTCTTGATGCTCTGGATGTGCAGCTCATCATCATCATCACCATCATTACATGGTTGATGTCCAACAGGAAGACGCGAATATTTGCAGAACAACTCGCGTTCAGAGCTCGGAAATATCGACAAATCAGGTGGCATCATGAGCAAAGTGCAGGGAGGGATGAAATGCGTGAAATATCTGCTTTTCGTCTTCAACTTCATCTTTTGGGTAAGTCCGCTTCACCAACGGCTTGTATGGACACAACGTTGCTGCTTTAAAATCACCGTAATGCTTTTAAAAGACGGTTACCAAGCTGTGTTCTGCATGTGGTACACCTGTTAGTTTCATGGTAGTGTTTACATGTTCAACACGCTGCAGGCTAACCGTCTGAGACATTTCTGGATATTGTAATGAACTTGCCTTCGTTTCCCACTGGAGAACTGGGGGAGTTGGCCGTGCAGATGGCTCCCATCCACCTGACTCTGTGCTGTTTCCATAAACCCTCAAACCAATCAGAATATCTTATTAATCATCTTCTTTCTGATTAAATCTATAAAAAAATACCTCATTACAGCTCAGCGCCCTCTATGTAATGATGAATAAGTAAATCAAATGAGAGTCTGTGGCCACTAACCCTTTAAACACCATTATGATTTATGTATAATAAGTAATGTACTGTGGTCATACCGCAGCTCTGATGCCACTTTTCCAACACACCCACTGTTCAGATCCTCTCTCATGATTTGGCTTTGTACTGTGACTTTTTTTGCAGCAGGTCTGGGAGTTTTTAATCTGTTTTGGGAACATCATGGAGGGTTTTTGTTTATGGTCTGTTATTTAGATCTGCTCGGATGAGGTTACCTGGGGTTCCGACCACTTTCGATTTTTCTGTGCAGCGACTTCTCATCTGACATTTTGATGGATGGATATTTGGGTTGACATGTTTTTTTTGGGCTTTGGCTTGTAACCCCTAAAACAAAGTTACAGTCCATTAGAGCCCGACTGATAAAGGATTTTTAAGGCCGATACTGATCCAATAATCCGACATATATCGGCCGATATATATTTAAAAACTAAATCCAGAAACAAAGAACTGAACATGAACACATTTCCCTAACATTAGTTATTTGTAGTTATTTATAGGTTCTCATTAAAATACTGGGAAGATAATTTCAGAACAGAGGAACATCAAAATATATTAAAGGTCTGATAAATAAAATGTGTACAAATACAAACTTAAGATATGAAAATTAAAGTCCTTAGAACAAAAGCACAAAAAAACAAAAACAAATTATAGAGTTGCCAACAGGGACGCTGTACAGCGCCCTCTGGTGGACAAACCATGCAACGCCAACACTCATAACATGGTTGGCAGTCCGTTTTTATTTTATTTTTTAAATGTTCATTTATCAGAATTATTTATATGTCATTATGAATGATTCTGATGAATGAATATGAATATTTGTAGTTATTTATTTTTTATCAGCCATTATATGATCATATGAGTTTGGGACTATTGGCCGATAATATCGGCCCGCCGTTACATCGGTCGGGCTCTACTGTCCAAGCGTTGTGGACAGACTGTTCAACTAATGAGTGAAAGAAAGATTCCACCTTTTCCTTTTGTTTTGAAAAAGTAGACAGGCTTAGGACCCTACAGATTTGTCCTGCGACCCATTGGAGGGGGGGGGGGGTCCTGACTCCCAGGTTGAAAACCACTAGAGAAAAACATCAGTGCCAAATTCATTTGTTGATGCTCCCTCTTTAGATGGCAGAATCTGCACACATGTATTTGTTAAAAGGACTCCCTTGTGGTAATCCAGCAACAATTTAGTTTGTAAGTAAGTGAGCAAGAAAGTAACACTATATAGCACTTACAAAAAACAGTTACAAAGGGATACACACAAACACACACTCATGCACAATACACATGAGGAAATAAATAATAAATTACAAAATACAACTTAAATTTAAAATACAGCATAAAGGGGGTGTAGCCCTTAACGCAATGACTTGTCTACGAAGGTGGGTTTTTAAAAGAGGCTTAAAACTGTCCAGAGATTCAGGAGACCTGATAGACTGAGGGAGAAAACTTGGCCAGAAATGGCAAAGGCATGATTATGGGTTGGGTGAGGGGGTGATATACATACATTAAAATATATAACAAGTAAATAAAATGGGCATATGCGCATCATAGTTTCTTAAAGCCAAAGATGATGTTGGGTGATGGGTTGATATACATACATTAAAATATATAACCATTAAATAAAAAGGGCATCTGCTCATCATAGTTTCTTAAAGCCAAAGATGATGGCTTTAAATAGCTATTTTTGTCCTAAAAAAAAAGAGTCCAAAACCCAAAGAGAAATTAAATATTAGGTATCTGGTTTGAGTGTTGACACTGAACCCTTAACCGCTCCTGGTGAGCAGGTTGGCACCGTGCTTGGCAGCCTCTGCCACCAGTGTATGAATGTGTGTGTGTGAATGGGTGAACGTTGGCATGTGTTGTAAAGGACTTTGAGTGGTCAGTAGACTAGAAAAGAACTTCCTAAATAGGATCGGGTACTATGGAACCGGAAGCAATCGGACTGGATTAGAAAGCAAATTTCGGTTCCTCATTTCTGTTCCTCTTAATGTGTTGACCGAAATATTTCCCTTTGTCGCTCTGAAACAGACGTAAAAATATCACTTTCTCTGCAGTCTACCGTTAGCTAGCTACCGTAAATGTAGGCTACTTTTAAAATGCCATATTTTCCCTCTGGGCTCTGGTTAGCACACCACCTCAACATTTAGTTGGTTGTTACTTGTTAGTGTAACCGTTAACTATTGTGAAATTATCAAGGTTGTGTGTCAGGTGACGTAGGTTTATTTATTATAAATTTAAGTACTTTAAAATGTTAATATATTGTTACATTAAAGCATCATGTTGTCCTCGGGTCAAATTGACCCGTTTTCCTATATCAGTGTTCTTTTTAAACTACCCAATTGTAATTACCCAAAATCACATGATTGATTAATTTCTCTTTGGCAAGTACAACTCTCTACTTTCATTAATTTTCATGAAGTTTCACATAATTATTCAACTTTATAGCATTTGAAAAAAATGGAGTGGTTTTAGAATAGTATTGAGTAAAAGTTGACATATTTCAGTCTGTGATTATCCATCAGCATCCATTCCTTTAATTTTAGCCTAAATAATTCCTAATTTCTGCTTTTCTAACTCAAAAATTAGGTATAATTTCCCATGAATGAGGTTTGTTGACCATCAATTCCAAAAATAACTGTAAAACTAAAGTTAATGAGTTAGTGTTGCGTAGTGTTGAAAACGTCAAAAAAAAAGTGACAAACATTGAAAAAAAGCATTGAAAATAGGGACAAAAACAAGAGAAAAAGTGTTGATTTTCCATTTTGACTGGAAGACAACACAAGGGTTATATAAAGTAATAAACTCTATAAAAGAGCCTTTCTTTGATGTCATTTTTCAGTTTTTACAAGAATTGGTTTAGAAATCTGAATCGTTTACACAACCCTACGATACACAGCCCAGTTCATAAATGCAGTCCACTTTGTACTTAGCACATCTTTGCATTTGACATGCTGAAAGTAGGTAATGTGATGGCAATGTTTTACTCTAAAAAATGACTCAATTAACTGATTATCACGGAGGTTGCAGATTAATTTTATCTGTCAATGGACTAATTAGATGCTGTTATAGACTCTCGTAGTTCTCGTGGATGGATGCTCATGTTTACTGCTAATTGATACAGTATATATGGATCTAAACGGCTGCATTGACTCATCTGTGCTCTGTAAGACAATCCCTCGTGTCACCCGGACAGACAGCGGCCTCTTTGTTTGGGGGTTTGGGGACTGAGAGCAGAGCTGTTGTGGTCGGAGCCAAAAGGGGCATACAGTGCGCTGTCATTTTGGGGTGCCGAGCCAAAAAAGCAGCCAATGCCAGTGTGAGTTACGTCACCCAGGCACTGTGAGGCTGGCACAGCCTGTGGCTGAAATGCACCATGGGAGATGGACCGTTGATGCTGTTATGGTGCCGTTCAGATTTCAATGTTTTGATGGTCCGTGTGACAGCATGAGCTGCTCTCTTCCTTTTCCAATCCTTTGTACTCTTGTATTTTTATAGAGTTCACAAAACATTTAAAGATGGAGGGGAGTTTAAGCTAAGGTAGAGAAATATGAGTTGCAGTGTAGTTTTCAACCATCTGTTAGAACAAGTCATGAATTAAATGTTAGACATAAAACTTGAGACAACTGCAACTTGTGAAACACAAACACACATTTAGCATTAAAACCTTCCATCTGTATTGTCGCACTGTTGCTTGCTCTGGAGGAGCTGTTTGGTCCTTGTAAATTATGAAGTGTGTTGTAGACCTACTCTATCTGTATTGTCTCGAGATGACTCTTGTTATGAATTGATACTATAAATAAAATTGAATTGAATTGAATTGAATTTTATATATTTAGATATAACATTGTCGGTTTAAATCAAATAATGCTATTTGGGTGTATGTGAAAGGCCAGAAGGATTAACTTTCTCAGGGTGACACCTGGTTTCAATCGATGGATTTATTTCTGGTGATGCCCTCTCAATGTTGTGCAAACGTATCAGGCACATCCCACCTGATATTTAAACCTAGGCTGTATTTCAAGCGTAGACTGTATATTAACGGACAGAGCATGTGTGACGTCACCCATTGGTGTGTGGAGATCTGCTATGAGTCGTCGAGTTTGCCTCTTACGGGCGCAGCCATCCTGGTTGCGGATGTGACGATTTTAGACGAGAGGGAGGAGTGAGGGAGGAGCGGCTTACACTCTACGATACGTTACACACTTTCACTGGCAATCACATCATAGCCACGCCCTAAGACAACCCATTCTTTATTGCCGTTTTTAAAATCAACCAGACCATAATTCAAAAAATGAACATCATTCTGTGTTGCAGAAGACTAAAAACTAGCGATTGAGACCCTGAACTCATTATGAAAAGGTTGACTGAGGTAATAAATCAAGTGAGAAGTGGGTCACTTTTTTACAGACTTCTACAGAAACAGACCTCCTTTTGCAACCGCACGTGTTGCCCCCTGCTGGAATTCACATAGAATGCATCTTTAAGGCATTTCCTCATTTGCAGCACTTTGCCGAACCGGGGGCTCTGTCCATTGATATTACAGTCAATGACCAGTAAAAACAACATAACTGCAAAAATGTCACCAAAAAAAGTTGTTCCGTTGGCTACACCTGCAGCCTACAAACTGTTGGAGAGGGTAAGATGGAGAAATGGGATTCAGCCTTATGCGTCTCTCTGGTCGATGTGGCAGCCATTGTTGCCTGTTGCACCATGTATATCGCTACCCCTCGGTTTCAAGTAAGCTGGCGTCCTCCCTTAATTTTTTCATTCACTGTCTATGGTTCCTAGGGCCATACACCCCTTACCCCTCGATCATAAAAAGAAACGGGACACCACTAGGTCCCGCGTGAACGTGCAAAAACGAGGGGAAAGGTTAAGGGGTAGGGGTAAGATAAAGAAATGAGATTCAGCCTAAACAGGTCTAACCCGAGGTGCATTAACATCTCTGGCAGCAGTTTGTTTGGTATGTACGGAAGGAGAAAGTGAGCATCAGTAGCCACTCTGCTAAAGAGAAAAAGTCGAGGGTGCCTTCTGCAGAATATTAATCAACAGAAGAGCCAAAGAAAGAAGAAAAAAACACGATGGGCCTCAATGTTTAACTGAGAAGTGATTTCTGAACAACACTGAGAACTGATCACCAAAGACAACACCTAAATCCTGAGAATTGAGGGGGACATTGGGATCCTTATTTCAACATTTTGCATTAATATCCTGTAAAAGTGTGAAATTATGACATGAATAGGACTCACATATTGTATTGTTCCTCAGCTGTCGGGCCTGTTGGTGCTGGCTGTGGGACTTTGGCTCAGGTTTGACCCGGAAACGGTGGAGCTACTGACGGGTGATGCCGCCCCCGACACCTTCTTCATAGGTACGCCCTACAATTACACTTCATGCCGATCAATATTTATCTTTTTGTGATAAACTGTTATGATAACTGATTATCTTGATTCAGTAAAGTCCTTTTTAATAACTTAGTGGTCCGGGTTCTGTGTACATCCACCACTCAGCAATGCAATGATGCAGATAAGGTCGGCAGATATTTTTTTTTATGCGAGTATTAACATTAAGAAAGGAAAAGTCAGTTGGGTTTTATCAGCCATGAAGCAGCTTAAATTTGAATATTTCTACTGAAGAATTTAAAGATCCTCTCAGAGCCAGAACGTAGAGTTTGACATCTTGATTGGCTGTGAAAGATTCTTAAAGATATAATTTCATGGAAATTTAAGACACATTTTCAGTATGAAAGAAACCTAATTTAGGTGTAAAAATGGCCCCAAATCAATCTTCTCATCAGAGAACAGTACCAGATAGATTTCATGCTCGATGACACGCGCTGTAATGACAATTCAACAAACACTTGTTAGCTTCTTGGAGGGGGCGGGTGGGGATTAACTGAAGGGCATTTCAGTGGGGGCACAGATAACCCATTACTGAGCGGTAATGAACACTTAGCGAGCACATTTTACCCTCAATGCATTGTGATGTGTCATCACTTCCTCTCACGATGGTGGCTCTTTCCTGAGTGGTTGTGATTATTATTATTAAGCATGTTATTTTTCAATCGGCGGATGTGCCACCTTGCTCTGATGCTCGGCATATGAAGAATACACGTCAAACCGTTGTTAACACGCACCATTAGTGGCAGTGCTTGGGTTTATGGGTTGTGGAGAGAATTGCTCATGTTTCCAAACACTGATCAGAGTTCCATCAGAGATGCTGAGACAGTGAGAAACGAACCAGAGCCTAACTGATTAATGAACAGCGCTGTCTCTGGGCTGACGTGTCTTTAAGTTTGTAGCACTCGGGTTGCGTTTGATTGTTATAGTTATTATAATGTTCCTTTGCAGAGCTCAGAAGAAAACACACAGTAAGTTATTAACACACACACTAGAGTGGACAAATGCCCTTCAGTGTGTAGAAGTGGTCCAGTACTACACACAATAGGCCCTCTCTCTCTCTCTCGTTCTCTCTGTGTCTCTTTCTCTCTATCTGTGTGTGTGTGTGTGTGTTGCTCTTTCTTTCTCTCACTCTGTCTCTCTTTCTCCCTCTCTCTCTCTGTCTCTTTCTCTCCATCTGTGTGTGTCGTTCTCTCTCTTTCTCTCTCTCTGTCTATCTCTCTCTCTCTTTCTCCCTCTCTCTGTGTCTCATTCTCTCTATCTGTGTGTGTGTGTGTGTGTGTGTGTGTGTGGCTCTTTCTCTATCTCTCTCTCTATCTCTCTCTCTATCTCTCTCTCTCTCTCTCTCTCTCTCTCTGCGTGGGAGCAGATGATTAGAATGAAGCCTATTCTTGTTACTGCCGTTTAGACTATGACCTAAAATGGTGACTTCACTTCATCAGCTCTCTGCTGGGCCCTCATGGGACTTTATGGCTGCCCCCCCCCCCCCCCCCCCCCCCCACACACACACACTTAAGGCCACAGGGAGCAGGTTGGGTGGGGCAGGTGACAGGTGACACAGAGTCTACCACGAAGACTCCTTTAGTGGCAGTCACAACGCTGCACCATGCAGTGTATGTTTATACAAAATAAAACAAGTAGCTTGTGGAAATGTGAGGGGGAAAAGCACCGAAGGTATCAAAGGTAAAGAAATATAGCCTACAACACATAAACACCCAATATAAACTGTCATACAAGATATTCCTGAGCTAAAACCTGCTGGTGTTCTCACAGTTTTCCATCTGTCGGTAATCTTTGGTTTCAGTTGACATGCAAATAACAGAGTCCGCCCAACGTGTTTTTTCAGTGTGTACATTTCCTTAAGCACCTTACTGTACTTCATTGTAATTTACAACACAGTCCAGTGGCAAATTGTGTACTTTTTACCCCGGATACTGTGGCTCAACAATCCCAACTGTCAGGATTTTACATACAAAAGGTCTCATTATCTTACAACATATGCTGCATGCATGTTTTTATACATTTATAGTAATGTATAAAATGTCCATGTTGCTGAATTTACATGGTCAGCTACAATATTAAAATCCAGCTTACTTATTAACCCATTAGTAATAATAATCCAGTATGATATAATGTATAATAAAACACTGAAAGGGGACAATCTGCAACAGGCACTTTAGTGTGAGTACATAAGTTTTACCGGTGATGGAATATTTGACTTTCTTGTGTTGCTACGACCGAGTGCAGCAGATGACCTAATGCAAAGTTAAATGCATCTACACTGACATTCAAAGGTTTAGAATCACCTTATATTACAGTAAGTCATATTGATGTAGAATAGAAAAAAAACAGACACCAAATGTATTATGTACATTTGAAATAGCTTTGGCCCCAAAAGAGGAAGAATAAATGAATAAAACTTCTATTTAGCCGATGCCCCCACAGCGGTGCATTACAGGGAAGAACACTGTTGGAACCATTTTTTTTTTCGATTTGGGATTTGTTTTCCAGTCCAGGATAGCGGGATGTTCAGATGATGTTCTCTGATCCCATTACAACGGTGCTTCCCCTCGACTGACCTTCTGTTTCTATTGTAACGTTGTAAGAAGAGTAGCTTTGCTAAAGAGACACACCTGGCAATTCGAGCAGCGCGGTGGCCCAGGGGTTGGCACTTCTGCCTCACTGCAGAGGTCGAACCCCAGTCCAGGAAGGGCCCTGGGTGGGTGGGTTTCCTCTGGGTGCTCTGGTTTCCTCCCACCATAAAGACATGCATGCTAGGTAACCAGGACTACAGTTGAAAATTTGCCGACTGGCTAACACTGGCACATTTACAGAAATGTTGATGAACGTGCATTGTCCTAATCAAATTAAAAAATATATACAAATATTCCAGCTTGTTATGCGCTGCATTATTGTGCCTTAACACTGACATGAGATCCTGGTCCTATTTAAGTCTGCACATACTTTATTTTGATGCTAAGCATTCAGCTTCCTCGACCAATGACTGCTGATATCTCCTGTTCCAATTTATAATTTCACTGTTGCTCAGAGGTGTCTTTTTCTGCCATATTAATTGTCCGTCTTGTTAAACCATTGTACATTTTTCTGTTTTCCATGTACAAAACAAATCAGGTTTTGCTAAAAAAAAAAACATTGCGAAAGGCTGCGACATACGGTGAAGGAAGTGACAGTAGAAAACTGTACTGCACACAAAATGTAGCTGTCATTCTTTTTATAGGCTATACATATAAATTCTATTCAATGTTCAATTTGTTCAAGACAAGAACGTTGGAAATGTTTTCCTTTCATGTGTTTCACGTTCAACAAGTAATTTGTTGTATTTTTGAAGAATATTGAAAGCAAAAGAAATGAAAAAAAAGAAAGAAATTCTTCATAAAAAGTCATCCCTTTTGGTTACTTTCTGCTTTGAAAGTAACTGCTGCTGTTTAGCATTCATTCATTCATTCATTCATTCATTCATTCATTCCTACATACAATGACCAACCATTGGTTTTCATTTCACACCAAATTTCCATTTAAAACAGAGGAATCTATCAAATACCAGCTACATACACAGTACACATACTGAGTACACTTTAATATCTGTTTATTTATTGCAAGTAATATCGTTATCGCGACATTCAGCAACATTATCGCATATTTTCCTCTAATCGTGCAGCCCTAAAACAAGCCCTTTATACAAATCCTTTCGTGAAGAGGACTTTCTACAACCTAAAAGCTTGTAAACAGCATTCTAAAATCTAGAGTAGTCCTCTCCGCCACCTGACTGGACCCAGTCGAGCGTTTGTGGCAGGGGATTCCAAACCTCTAAACAGAGATGTGTGTGTATATGTGTCTGACAGATCGTGCAGAGGATCGATGGTGTTACAGCAGGAGCCTTAGCAACAAAATAAATATCATCACGAGCGGAATGGTGGAGCGTTGCTGCCTACATGCACCTCCAGCAAAGAGACGGAACAGAGCGACACCACAACAAGTTAAAGTGGAAGCATTCCCCGTGGGTGAATCACTTTCCATTCGGTCACCTTTTGTCGCCCTGCGCGCCAGCATGTAAACAGCCATGATGAGCATTCAGACACAGACAGAAGATACGGACAGAAAGGAAATATTCATCACCACCGGCTGCCAGAATTAACAAGGACAAAGTGATCTGTTAAATATCAACCGTTTTGCTACGAGGAAGTGCTAAACACATCACCGGCCAAGTCCGCCATGATCCCTTCTGTGTGGAGACTTTGTACACACACAGCAGAAGCTGGCACGGCTCGTTGGATTTTCCATGTTTAACCCTATGCTTCGAAGAAGCGCATCCCTTGTTTTCAGCCCCCTTTCAGCTATTCACCTCATCATCACCTCCCCTTTTGTTCAACAGCAGGAAAACAACAGCTTGCAACTCCCCCCCCCATGTGGATTAATTAAATTGCTGCAGTGGTTGCTGTCTATGTCGTGGACCTATGGGACGGGTCCGGTGTATAGTTACAGTGCCAAGGGCTCAGTAGTGAGGGCTGGGAGCAAGGGACCAGACTGGGGGGGGGGGGTGACGACATCCAGGCTCACAGGCGAGCTGGGATGGTCGGAAGATGTTGTACACCCGAAAATTAGATTTGCCTTTTAACTAAGCACATGGCATCTGTTGTACTGCTTTACCCCGCAGCACCATGAATGTGAGTCTGAGTAACTGGAAATAACACCATAATGGACTCTGTAGACTCTGTAGCTCCATCAGATTGAATTCAAATTCAAGTCGTGATACTGCACAGAGTCTGGCTGCACCGCAGAGAGATAGATGAGAAGGATATTCATCTATTTGCATCTTGCCTAGAGCAGGACAGAGTCCAGTGTCTCGTTGTGTTCAGCACACCGAGAGAGATGGACAGATGGTTTTCATTTTCAGAGGATTTCATTTTTTGGACTCTCTCGACAAGCCCTGAACCATCTTGAAACCAAGATCTCTCTGGAGCTTTTATAACTTCACATACCAGACCGCGACACCTTTAGACACGCCACCTCTAATGTGACAGATTAAATGGACTCATCTAAAAATACACCACAAGGTGGCAAAATGACACTGCAGTGTTATTTTTTTGTTGTGTTTCCAACTTCTTTCATCTTTAAAATTCACCAGTGGTCGGACTGAAGGAGTGAGCTGATAATCGCACTGAATTGTGGGCGGCTATTCAGAGCTTTCAGGCTACTCAAAGAGTTTCCACCTACGCTTTTCTGGTGGTCCACAAACACAACAACCCTCCTTTTATAAACTCTGCTTCCACAAAGACAATAAAGCCATGGATCACGCTGCCATCCTCAGTTGAAGCTGCGAACTGCACACACTGCTTAGATTCTAGTCCTCGAGTCTATTTAGGCCATACAGTCCTCTGTCGTGGACATTATAGGATTGGTGGATTGTTCCTTTTTATTTTTATTTATTTATTTATTTCTACAGAGAAAAACATGTTAAAGTGCCAACCTGTCTGCTTTTTCTCTCCTCAGCTGTGTACATCCTTCTCGGTGCCGGCGGGCTGATGATGATCGTGGGGTTTTTCGGTTGTTTCGGGGCTGTACGGGAGTCTCAGTGTCTTCTGGCATCGGTGAGTTCAAGAGCTCAAAAGTGCCGCTGTCGTGTTATTATTCATACACTGCGGTGTTAAAGCCATAGAGATATACTGAATGGGAAACAGTCCCTCTGAATGTTTTGATCATGACGCTTTATTATTTTATAGGTCTCTAATTTCTAAGTTAGCCTACCTGTCTCCATCTATCTTGATCTGTGTGTAATTCAGCACTACGTATGGGGGAAATAGAGTTTGGTTGGTACACTAATAGGATCAATTCATTTGAAGGGTAAAACAAGTTAAAAGCTTATGAAAGCATACAATTATTGTACAATGTTCTTTGAATACAAATATTGAGAATAAAGTTTCTAACCATTTATTATTAATAATGGATGAATATTTACTTTTTGTTTGAATGGAGCTTTTTTTCTTTCAAGAAAAATCCCTTTTTTTCTTCCTATATGTAAAGTAGCACCAGTTTCCAGGAAACTTCCTAGGAAATAGTCGATAGATAGCCTAGATCGATAGATAGATAGACTAGCATAGATAGATAGATAGATAGGAAGAATAGATAGATTAGATAGATAGATAATAGATAGATAGAAGACTAGATAGATAGATAATAAAGCTAGATGATAGATAGATAGATAGATAGATAGATAGATAGTAGATAGATATAGATAGATAGATAGATAGATAGATAGATAGATAGACAGATAGATAGATAGAACATCATACATACATACATAGATAGATGATAGATAGATATAGATACATACTACATACATAGATAGATAGATAGATAGATAGATAGATGAGACGACAGACAGACAATAGAAGATGATAGATGATAGATAGATAGACAGACAGACAGACAGACCGAGACAGACAGACAGACAGACAGACAGACAGACAGACAGATAGATGATAGATAGTAGATAGATGATAGATAGATACATGATAGATATGATAGATAGATAGATAGATAGATAGATAGATAGATCAGACAGAGACAGATAGTAGATAGATAGAGAAGACAGATAGATAGAAGATAGATAGTAGATAGATAGATAGATAGATAAGATACATACATACATAGATAGATAGATAGATAGATAGATAGATAGATAGATAGATAGACAGATATATGATAGATACATATATGATGGATAGATAGATACATACATACCAAGATAGATAGATAGATAGATAGATAGATAGATAGTGATAGATAGATAGAAAGATATAGATAGATAGACAGAGATAGATAGATGGCTGGAAGGATAGATAGATAGATGATAGCTAGATAGATAGATAGATAGATAGATAGATAGACAGACAGACAGATAGATGTAGATAGATAGATAGATAGATAGATAGATAGATAGATACATACATACATACATAATACATACATACATACATAGATAGTAGATAGACAGATAGATAGATAGATACATATATAGATGGATAGATAGATATACATAGTAAGATAGATATATATAGATAGATGGATAGATAGCATACATACATAGATAGATAGTAGATAGATAGATAGATAGATGATAGATAGATAGATAAATAGATAGACATAGATAGATAGATAGATAGATAGATAGATAGATAGATAGATAGATAGATAGATAGATAGATAGATAGATAGATAGACAAGATAGATAGATAGATAGATAGATAGATAGTAGATAGCTAGATAGATACATTATATAGATAGATAGTAGATAGAAGTAGATAGAGAGATAGATAGATAGTATAGACAGATAGATAGATAGATTAGTACATATATAGATAGATAGATAGATAGATAGATAGATAGACAGATAGATAGATAGATAGATAGATACATATATAGATAGATAGACAGATAGATAGATAGACAGATACTTTATTCATCCCGAAGGAAATTTTAAGCATTCAGTAGCAAGACAATCATAACACAACAAACACATATATCACACATAACTAAGAATAAAAAATACAATTAAAAATTGAAAATCACTCATAGGAAATGACTTAAAATAAAAATGAAGTGCTACCATGTCTGCTTGTATGAAAGCAAGCCCCCAGTAGAATGCAGTAATCAGCTTCTCTTCTGTGCTGCAGTTCTTCGCTTGCCTTCTGATAGTCTTTGGAGCAGAGGTCGCCGCTGGTGTGTTTGGATTCATAAACAAGGAACAGGTGCAACACTCGAGCAACACAAGTTTGAAATCACGATGTAACAAAACAAAACAAAAAAATCCCAGAACTATCTTTTTTTCTCAATGCACAGATTGTTGAGGAAGTCCAAAAGTTTTACAGCAGCTCCATCGCTGACCTCTCCAATCCGAACGGCACCGCGGTCGCATTGATTTACCACAAAACTGTGAGTAAAACTTGTCCTCTGTCATAATGGTTGTCACAGTTAACGCCAACAACATCACGGTTGTAATTCTTTTTTTACTTTTCACATTCACAGCTGAACTGTTGCGGAGCTTCCACATCAGACGCGTCTAGCACACTTTGTGAAAACGCCGAAGCCCCCCAGGTAAAGCCTCATGCCTGCTATGACGCTTCATAACCACATGGTGGCAGCATAGCCCTGATTTTAGATCACAGGAGTTGGTGCAATTTAGTATAAGTATGGCATTGGATCAGTAGAGATTATGTGCAGCAACTGTAATTATAATATGTAAGAATGTAATAACAATGCTTTATTTTTTTGGTTTTAGAACTGTCTCACTGCAATAACAGACTTCTTCAATGAAAAGCTGCATATCATTGGATACACTGGGATTGGGATTGCAGGAGTAATGGTGAGGATTAACGAAACCTTGAATTTGAACTTCATTAACCCCAAATTGTAATTAGACTTCACAGTCATGTCAACAATTTGCAGGTTGTACTTGGTTGTGCTACTTTACATGAAGCTCCATACATTTTTCAACTTTGAGTTAACAACATAAATGTGTCTGCTCTCAGATTATAGGAATGATCTTCAGTATGGTTCTGTGTTGTGCCATCAGGAACAACAGGGAGGTTATATAGATGGTGAGTTGACCACACGCACACACACACACACACACACACACACACACACACACACACTGTCTGATCCCTTCATAATCAATGTCATATCTCATAGAGTGATCTGGTGGGGGAGTTCACTGAATATCACAGAGAGAGTACAATACATCCCAGTTGTCTGCGGGCCAAATTCCACACAATACGCTGGATCGTTATCTTCACACCTTCTCCTCAACTCCACCAGCACTGAAAATGTCTTTCTCTGTTCTTTTCCATAACACATGCTCAGCATTCTGGCACAACTCTGTGACATTCCTCAGTTTTAACATGTTTTTGTTACACAGTGCTGCACTGTAGCTCCAACACAGTACATGAGCCTTCTTTGACACAGGAATGTTGTGGCTGCTGTAAATATGGACAGCTATTTAATGCACCTACTCTTAACATTATTTATCGTGCCCTTATTATGTAACCAATACTACTTTGTGTGCTTAAATGGTTTGAGAACTAGCCTACCTTTACATTTCCATTATGTGCCTATTTAGTCCCACAAGTAAGCCTCTAGCTATCGCACTTGTTACCTATGACCTATTTATCTTGTGATTTGAATATGTACATAGCTCCCTGTCAAGTATTTCTACTTTAAAGCACAATAGAGAAAGTGTAATGACAATGTCACCCCAAAGGGTTTAGGGAAGGTCTGATGATAAACTGCCACTCTGTGAATCTCCAAATTCATCTAAAAGGTCAATAAGACTACATCTTGAGCTCTTCTGGAGCACGTGTTAACTGTAACAGTCAGATAGTTTGCATTTTGTGTGAATTCTTTTAGATGTAAATTTTGTTGTGTGCCAATAAGATGTCAATTATAGAATAATATAGTGTATGCTTTACTGTTAACCGTAATAAAAATATTGGGTGGTTTTATTAATGTTTGGTTATTTCCCGCCTTTTAAGTGTCTGAACAAGTTTTCTTCTTGGTGAAGCAGAGCAGTTATGTCTCATAAGTGTAAATTTTGTGGTCGGTGAGCTTCCTGAGACTCACCAGAGCTCTGTGACAGGAAATGGCAGCACATTGCTAAACCAATACTGATGGCCTGCTTACTTGCTGACATTTGTTAAACAGTAATTTTATTTCTTGAATGAAAATGTACAATAGTTTCCCTACATCTGCATAGCCCTTGTTAAGCTATTCAGTCAAATCAATCCATGAACACAGAAGGAGTACATTGCAAATTTTAATGTATATATAGACGGTATGTACAAAAAATCCTTTAGAAACACAACTTATGTAACAGTCAAATTTCTCTCACAGTAATAATGCTTGTTTTGGCTAAAAGTGTTAACTCAGAGAGAAACGTCAGTCTGCTCTGTCAAGGCATAAACCATAACAAGTCTTTTGAGGTTCAGGTATGCATATGTAAATGTCGAAGCTGAGATTTGTGGACCATACATAGTGTGAATGAATGCATCTCAAGTTTTTTGCAGGTATTAAGATACTAACGCTGCAGTTCACAGACTACAACTATAGGTCTAACATCAAATGTATAACAGGACACGGTTATGGTTTGGTAGACCATATGGTCCCACGTCAGTAGGATGGTTCATAATCAGTGGAAATCAGTGCTATTCAAACTGATAATGTAAAAAGATCCCTTCGCAATTAATATTATCATTATTATAATATATTGGGCCCCATATATCCCCCCTTTTAAACCTTTGTTCCAACTTGGAAGGAATTGTAACATGAGACAGAAAAGAAAGACAAAAAGTACAGTTCTGCAAAGCTGCTGCATTCAGCAATTCAAAATAAAACTAGCATATGCATAAAGAATATGGAAAGTGATAGCATGGAAGAAAACATAAAAAAATAGGTCTGGTTCTTTGATGGAGTGAGCTCCCCTCCCTCACAGAGGGAAAAAGAAAAGGACTGTCAAGGACAAAGAAAGAATGACACTGCAACTCCAAGTCCCCCAGCCCGGTAAGGCTAACCGCTTCAAGTGCAAACATTGGCAACAGCCTACTGAATTAGTCACAAAAGTGTTTGAGTGCAACACAGCTGTCAGACCACACAGACGTCTTCAGAAGCCTTCATGACTTAGTCAGAGAAAGACGTGTGTGATTTTCTCTTGCTGTAAATTGGTGGTATGTAGCTGCCAGTTGTTCCACCGTGTTCGCTCAGATGGTCCTGTGCATGGCCTGCCAGCAAGTTGATATGCTCTCATGCCAAAAGGAGGTTTAAAGGAGAGTTGTCCAGGATGTACTCGCCAATGCCAGCAAAGTACATAACTTGTGCAATGCCGAACAGAGGAGCAATGACCAGAGCTCGACAGCCAGCCCCTTTCAGGAATGCAGAGGGCCCCTCCTTCTGCATTATTTTACTGTGGAGAACCAGAGGGATGGGTTTATGTATACACACGCACACAAAAAGGTAGGTAGGTAGGTAGGTAGGTATGTAACAAGGAATGACTCATCTGTCTTACCTTACACAATCCACAACTCCATTGTAAGCCTCCTCACTGGACCCTTTGTTCAGTGACTGCAGTCTAGTCTTCACCACTGGGGGGAAAAAAAAGAAAAGTATTAGATTACATTCCAGAAACATTACAGTGCTGCAACTAGGGCAGATCACAGCTGACATGGCTTCTTAAAAACTCACCATCACAGGGATTAACGGCCACAGCGGCAGTAGAACCTGCCACACAGCCAGAGAGGAAAGCCCAATAGAAGGGGGACGACTGCTCGGGACTGGGTTTGCCAAGGCGGTTCAGGTTGGCAAACAACGGGAAGTAGACAATAGAAAAGGGCACATCCCTAAAGAAATTAAAGAAAATGTTGTTTTAGACCCAAACCCTGATACACAGTAACTGGTCAAACAAGTTAACATGGTTCCTCCTCGGGGGGGACAAGAGTTTTACCTAATCAGTGTAGCCCCCAGCCCTCTGTAGAGCCCTCGGATGCCCTGCGTACGGAGGAGGTCCTTGGCTATCTGCGTGGCTGACACAGCTCGTGGTGCTGAGACCACCGTTCCAGAATTGTAGGAGCGGCTGAGCACGGTGTTAGTGGCCACAAGCTTGGCGGGAGCCATCATAACCGGTTTTTGCTGTTGGGCCGCTTTGGACAAAAGACAAAACATGTTAACTCGTTAAACACACGCACACGCACGCAGATAATATTCCATGTCAACGTTGTATTCTCACCAAGTCTGCCTGCGTCCTGTAGCTGTATCTTGAGCATTTCCATGGGGGTGGTGATAACAACCTGGCACATGCCTGCACCACAACCTGCCAGCATCTCCTTGAACACTGTTTGGCCCTTTCTGTTAACGGATAGGGAAAAATATAATGCAACACAAATATAAAGCAACACAATGATGAAATAGTGTACTTCGTTAAGAATATGTTCTGATGATTTAGCTTACCCGTCCTTGGAGAGGTGATGTCTGAAGAAGTCATTAGCAGCCAGCTTGATTGCCTTCTCAGGGGTGACCAGGGTCAAATTTACAGCAGCACCTAAGGGAGAACAGACAGTTAGCACCGAAGTCACAATCACGTTTCATTTAGTACATACACAAAAACATTCCCTGCCACTACCATTGCAGCATTAGCATGTCAAGTAGCCCAGTGTGCAGCTAATTTATAAAATACAGGGCAAATGCTTTAAGATTTTTCAGTTTAGAGTAACTTCAGTTATAATGATGAAAGTGGACTATGTCAAAAGAAATTACTGTAAATGAAGAACAAGCAAGACAAGAAATGAGGAGAGTGATGAATAACCACAGAAAGATGCACACACCACATCTATGAAGTACAATGAGTCAGTTTATGATGAAAAGGGCCCAGTTCACATAGAGGACATTTAAAGAAAAGGAAAAGAGTTTTTATTGAAAGGCTACAACTCAATTGGTAGGTTAATGACAAGAGACATCAATAGAAGTTAGTGAAAGGACAGAGTGAAGCCTTGTGTTTGTACTGTGTATGCAGGCTTTAGACAAACTTAAAAACTGATTTGTGAGACTGTCTAAAATAAACATTATTTAGCCACAAATTCATTTTCAAGATCGACCAAAGTCTGCAAGAACACGCTTAATACAGGCTTAAAAAAAAAGAA
>NC_045736.1:10747321-10752909 GCF_008692095.1 Etheostoma spectabile | reverse complement strand
AAAAAAAAAGGAGGATCTATGAGTTGACAGGACAGTGAAGAGACAGCCAAGTAGTTATTATCAATAAGTCAAAATATAGAACAAATAGATGTCAAAACAAACACTTGAGCCTATAGTTTTAAATAGAGCAATATTGTAAGAACCATTATATGATTTGCCTCCAGCGTGGCTGCGCCTTATCGGCTAGCCTTCAATATCCCAGGGGGACCCAAGTCTGTAATATGAAAAACACAGATGCAAACAAACAGCATTCCTCACACAGGCAGAGACCCAGACTAAAATGTCTCCTTTTCCTCATATTTAATTACGTCCACAAGATTTTACTTTTATCTTTTTTGACATTGAATCAATGAACTGATGATTAAACAGTGTGTTCTGTTACTTACTGCATGAATGTTATTAATAAAATACCAGCTTAAAGCTGAAACATTTTGCATGAGAGCAGCTTTGGCCACTTTCACTTGTATAACGTATTCAATAAATCTAACTCATAACTATATTTAAGTAAGTCAAGCAACACTTGCACCCAAAATACAGTGTATCCAAACTGTCAGCAGTTGTAATCATGTAATCAGTGGTCAATGTCTGCATAGAAAGAGCTTACTCTGTCCTACATTTAATCCTCTCCTACGTGTCCGAGCCTACTGGTTCTTTATATTCAGATGTGCGTTAATCGTACCTCTGTACATGCCGAAGTATCCCTCTGATCGAACTGTCTTGATAAGGCAGTCCATCCTACAGAACAAAAAACAATGAAAATATTATTGGTCTTAAACATTTTTAAAAGTAGCTGATTGAAAAAAGACACATTTTACAGAAGCTTAATGATATAAAGAAAAATCAAAGACAGTTATTTAACAAGATGATAGTTTAAGAAGAGTCAGAGAACGGTGACTGTTCTAAGTACATGTAGATGCACGCTGAAAGGTCAAATGAAGCTGTATATTTCCACCCTTCAAAAAAGGCATTTGGACTACCTCGTTGGAGAGGAATGAAAAAATATTGATCAATAGTCATCATGGTCCATCAAATCAGGTATTTCCTATTAATCTGCACGTACATTCCGACGCCCTGCATGTGTCATTGTGGGATTAGCAAGACTAGTACTGGATTACACGTGGACGTAGTAGTTTTAATGCTAAGAGATTAGGCAAACAGAGTGTTGTTATGTAAGACAACAGTAACCAAAACACTTACATGTTCTTGTAGACCTGCTGACCTTGTCTCTGATTCTGCAACCTGGTCTTTGCCAAGTCAATGGGGAAGACACAAGTAACCCCAACAATGCCAGCAATACCTCCATTAATGAGCTTGGCTGGAAGGCTGAAAGGAGACAACAACAAAAAGAATGTCAACACTTTGTGGAAATTCATCTATAAAGACATAAAATAAGGCATTTATGGCTCGGATTAAAATGAATGGTCAGTTTCTGAATTTGAGACATTTCTTTATTTAATAGCATTGTAAATTCAATATCATTAGGCTGTACACTGTTGGTTGGACATTTAATTTTAAACATAGGTGATTATTCAAAACCAAAAAAAATCTTCAGATTAAATCAATAATGAAAATAATGTTTTAAATGATTAAGAAGCAAGCCATTATTCATTTGTGTTGTCCCTTACAATTACCCAAGGCCCACTGTAAGGTCGTTAAATGTCTGGTTTTGTCCAACCAACAATCAAAATCCCACATTTATTCACTTTACAACAATATAAAATGCCAAAATGAGAAGCTGACAGTAGATAATGTTTGGCATTTGCTTGAAATAAATACCAAGATAATTCTGAAATTCTGTCAATTGACATTATTTGCCAATAATGAAATTGATTGGCACATTACATAAATGTAATACATCAAATCATACTACACGGAGAAAAAGAAAAATGTATGAGACTTACCTGATCTGCTGCTGAGACATGATGACTTTGAAATAAGTTCACAGAGATGTAAAATGAAGTGATGTAGCTCCAAAGTGTTCTTCAGTCAAATCAATGGATAGAATCCTAGACAGAGACAACGGGAGGAGTTACTTCAGATAATAAGTAGGTTCCTGAGAACTCACAGTGTACAGCGTTTATCTCACCCTCCGCAGAGGCTTTGGCTTAACTAGGTACCTCAGAGTCACGGGACCGTGACGTCGCAGCCCCGCTACTTGTAATACGAGTAGTAGATTACAACCTTTCTTTCACTGTCTAGGAGTACAGCCCGTGGGCGTGTCACAGTGAAATACCGGAACACCATACATGGGCATTAAAAGCTTCCATTCATCTTGATACTGATCTAACGAAACACTACAGCTGAATTTCTAAGTAACGTTAACGTCCAAGCTGTGCCGCGAATTAGGAGCAGCTTCGTTTAAACTCAGTTGTATCGGGATAACGTTACGGTCAATGCAAAGCACTGAAAAAAAGCTTCCATTGGCGTTCCCTTTAAGAAGAGCAAACATGACTTTCCATAAAAGGTTCTGCAATACGTCGACTATACTGCGAAAACGTTTCATATGTAACGTAACGTTAGCAATAAAGCGCAAATATTATTTATAAACAACTTCGTCTCTTAACGGGTTAAGAGCGGGTGCTTTCAAATTCGTTAATGGGCTAACTGGTTGGTTAAAATACCGATTCTGAACAATAACGTTACCGTTTCTAAAAGCAAAAAAGCTGGCTATCGAGAACAACTTACTGACTTAAAAATGCATACTAAATATTTTTAAACATATAAAAACACTTTGCTTACCAAAATATTGTCTTGTAGCTTAGTAGTTATTCTGTATGAGCGTCTCGAGTTCCAGTGTGCTCCGCCGGGCTGATATAGCTATGAGTAAAGAGAGTGGAAATTTCCATTGATTTTTAAACAGGGGGCGGACTCACAACGGTTAACTAATGTGCATACCCGTAGCTGATTGGCTACTTTTGACCTTTCGCTTGTTTCATCGGAAGGTAGACCCATCAATCTGCTGAACCACCAATCATAAAGCTATAAAGATGGTTAAAGTAAGAAGATGAAAGAAACTATTGTGTTGGGTGAGCGAGTATATTTTCCCTAGGACGGTGAAGGCATATCCCGCCCTTTCCTCGACAATCCCTTACCCTATCCAATCCCACACTAAACCCAAATGCAACGAATACTAGCCAATCAGAGAGAAAGCTTAGGGGGGGTCATGCCTTTGCCGTCCTACGAATGTAAATTGGCGTCCAGTGAACACTTAACACATCCTTAAAAGAATCCTGTATGGAAAGAAATACGTTTATGTTTTAAATACGTTTTTGGAAAATAATCATAAGTCGGGCACTATTTCCTCAAATGATTTGGGGGTTAAGATGATCCAATGATGAGTTAAAATCATTGTGGCATTAAGAACATTCTGGTAAATTTGATTGCTACGTCAGTGGGATGACATCATCCTAATCTATACTAGGGTGTGGAAAGTTACAGAACCCACTACTGTAATAAAGTATAACTCTGAAGTACTTGCACTTTACATGATTACTTGCATTATTTTGTACTATAAGAAGTTGCCTGTGAACCTGAAGAATTTGCAAACTCATGTTTTATTTTCTCATGCATATGCCATTTAATTTGCATTTGGTTCTGGTGATAGCAGACTAGATAAGAAGCAGGTTTTACTAAAAAAAGAGAAGCACGGCCAGTGACTTCCCCTTAGGTAAATTAGCATAGTATTGTAGTGAGACAGACATGGTCTATCTCTTATAGGTTAAACCAGGGACAAAAGGTAGGACTTTACAGGGTTTTATCGAACCATCTGGTAAGTTCTAGATTTCAATTGCAGGTGCTCACAATAGTCTTGTGTGCATATAATCACCAGATGGATACCAAAGGCATGATGGCTCTTGTCAGATTTGAAACTGGGTTGTTGGTTTTAAAGGTACACATTCCAAGGCAATTCTTAACTTGCATGACTCAAACTGAGAAGTTGTGAAGGTGTGTGAGATTCTGCAAGTGGATAATGTTGAACTACATTTTCCCATAGGCAGAATTCTCATACTTGCATAACTATTCTATTACACTATCTTTTAATTAAATTATTTACATTCATACTTGGGTAATTTTAATCAATATTTTTTATTTATTTAAATGGAGCCTAAAAGAATAAAGATAATCAGGGAGTATATTAACACTGATGCCAAAAGAGGAGTACTACGTCAGATTAAGTCTCCCGGGTTTGATCAGACAGTCTGTGTTTTGTAAATGGTTTTGGACAATTTTGGAGGTTAGGACCTCAATAAAAACTTTATATACGCTGCACGACTTAAAACTATTCAGTTCACTAGAAAAACATACAAGATTGACAATAAAGAACATTTATAATATGGGTGTGTATGCTCCACACTGGTTTGTTTTGTCTTTTTCATTATCAAAACATGCTGGAAACTACTCTGTGTTACAATGAATGTCCTCAACACTATCTCTCAATCTTCTCTTGTGCATGTGAAATCTAGAAATGAAAGAAAACTTAAACAAACAAAATTATAAAATCTATCAGTATTTAACTAGTCATAGTGTAAATTTGTACCAGTACCAGACACAGTTACAATGTCCAGCCAGTTATTAAGTCATCCTAGTAGCTCAGTTAGGCCTTACTTAGGCACAGTGGTTGGCAGCCATTTGCTGATATATCTTAGTTTAGCATGTTAGCGTCCTATAATTTGCAAAATGGCAGTGAACATCAGATACAGCTGCTAGTGGAAACGTTAAGGTATCACCAAATTACAATCCATCTTGAAGCAACCATGAATGTGTGTACCACATTTCATAGCAATGCATAAAATTAGTTGTGGAGACATTTCACTCAAAACCACACATGTAACGCTCATGATGGCGCTATAGAAAAAGGAAAGATGGTCACAAAGCCATTAGGATTCATCGTCTGGGAAACATGAATGTCTCCACAAGCTTTTGAGGCGCTACCGGAAAAGTCAGAGGATTACCAAAGTCATAAAGACTTGGGCACTGTGAATATCTGTAACAAAGTTCATGTCAACAATCCATCCAGACATGTCACTGAAAACCAAAGGAACTAAAGGAAAAGTTGCGGGGTCATGAAAGGATCATGAATGACTGTCCTAAATGTATCCTTAATCCATCCAGTAGTTGTTGTGACATATTTCAGTCTAGACAGACCAACAAACCCAAAGATGGACAATGACTTTCCTAGAACATGATCAAAACAATCTCCCATTTTTTCTAGTTGAATAAACACAACACAAACAAAACTGTAGGGTTTGTCTGAATGAAAGAGTGATCGGTATGCGCGCCACATTGCTGGTTCTCTTAGAGTGCTGATGGAAGCAAATTCCATTTTCATCCACTGCTTTTTCCATATTAGGGTGTTTCAATACACCACTACACAGGGAATTTCAGCAGTGGAATTACAACCATTGTGCCATACTAGTCTGATGATTTTAGAGTTATATCAGGTCAACTCTCTGCATAAAGTAATCAGCACAATTAACCCTCCAGTTATGTGGCTTTACGAGCAAAGCCATGTTATATTACAAACATTTATGGTACTCGGGAAATTCATTAGATGAAAAACATGGCACTCCTTTGCAGTTAAAAAAAAA
>NC_045736.1:10747052-10747311 GCF_008692095.1 Etheostoma spectabile | reverse complement strand
ATTAACCACATTTGAAGACAGAGTGTAAGGGTGAAAGGATAAGGAGCAGTATCAACACTGATAGACACAGACAAACAATGGACTACAGATCCCAGAATGGCCATTTTGTCAGCAGGCTGTTTGCAAGGTTAAACAGTGTCAGCTTGTCAGAAGTTATATACCTTGAGGTCAGGGTGGCCCAACGTTTTTCAAACTGGTTTTTCATCCATACAGTCAGCTGAAGCACAACTAATTTGTCCTACTTCTGCTCCAAAAACAG
>NC_045736.1:10742486-10747042 GCF_008692095.1 Etheostoma spectabile | reverse complement strand
ACTTCAAGGTTTGTCATTTTATGAATAATGTCCAGCATCAGTGGCACAAAGGCATAACTTGAAGTAATGCAGATGGTAATCCTGTTGAAAGTGAGACTGTCGATTTCTGTGAGGGGAAAATTATCCTTTATGTTATCTTTTTAAATTTGATGTTTTTCTGGCCTTTAGCCACCAGCTTTCTATTCTATTTTATATTTTGCTAAATTCTTCAAAATGTGAGACGCTGTCAGAGCTGCAGAACCAACAAATAAGACCAATAAGGCTCTGTTACATACACTAACCGTCTGATCCAAACAAAATAGTTGTCTCATTTACACAGAGACACCTAAATACAGAAATTGTAACTGACAGAAAAATGCTGCAATATACAGAAGTAGAATATGCAATAAGGTGATGACAGAGCCATGTCAGAGATTCACATGATGGCCCTTAATCATACATTCTCCCATTTGGAACTGCTGTGCTATTAATAAGCTCCAGCTGTCTTCCCAAAACCCCTTTGGGAGTGGGAAACTGTGCATACAAGCTCTACGTGACAGACAAAATTACTCAACAGAAAGTCACATGGTCATTTTGGTGTTTGGTGACTCCTCTGTGGACATTGTGCCTGATCTTTGTGATTCAACATGCTTACTGATAATCCATTTAACAAGTCCACAATCATGTGCCTTCCAGGATGACTGCTGAGACGAAGATAGTATCCTGAGTGAGGTGACATTGTGCGTCACGGCCTTGTGTGTTTGTTATGTATACAGAAAGATACAGAACGGGTCTGCACAGGATGTGATCAAGTCAAGCACAGCTTATCAGAGAGCTATTTGGAGACTTCAGCTTTAATTGAGTTGCATTCACAGTATCCCTTTTAGAGTAAACATAATAAGTCTGGGAGTCACACACACGAGTACAGAAGGATGAATGATGACACAGACAACAGTAGGCACTAGGTTAAACCCCCCCACACCCCCTCCCCCCTCCCCCCCTCCCCATTGCAACTGGAGAAGCCAGCTGGAGCACAGACACGTTTGGCAACAAAGGCACAATAAAACAGGCTGGTACAATACCAGTACAGGCAGTGTAGATGTGTCACCATAACCATTGCATGCTAAATGATTACGTTTGTGTCTTGTCAAAACATTCATGAATCAAGCAGTTTCAGCTTGGTCTTTTTAACAGAAAAAGAAAGAGACAAGCTGATAACAACAGATGAATCAGAAAGGGATCATGTAGTTGCTCTGGCCTGGGTACGGGTATATGCGTCTCACTGGTTTGGTACACCTAGCTCCGTCCACGCTGGCCCTGTGCGCACACTCATCGCTGTCGGTCCTGCAGGCACCGCAGTGGCAGCTGAGAGCCACTGGGTACGTAAAGACGGGGTTAGCGTCGATAGGACAGCCGGGCAGTATGGCTGTGCGGTATTCCACATCGTCATAGGTACAGCCTCTTTGGATTAGGAAGCGTGGGCCGAGCCTATACCTCATGTTGGTGTCCTGCTCACCATACACAAACACATGAGAACACAAAACTTGATTTAAGATGCTTGACTTTAACTGAAAATGGGACAAAATGTGGCCGAAATGGTTACATTTTATGGGACTTTACTTGATGTCACCTACAACTGTTAATTTTTCAATAAACATGCTTCATGTTGTACTCATGTCAGGGATTATAGCCCAATCGTTGTATGTAGACACATGGACTTTGAAAAGGTTTGCTGTATTTGTTGTAAAAAAAAAATAAAAATAAATAAAGTAAATTACAATTTTAACCATGCCACAAAATGTTGGTCAGATTTAAGTCATGTTCAACATTATAACCACATTTTACACTTTCTGTTAAGGATGGTAAAATATAAAAAAAAAACAAATTAGTGTAGTTGTAAATGATTTTATAAGGATGATATATTTTACTCAGACATACAGCTTTTCTAAAAGATCACCTATTATATGTTTTACTCCCTCCTCTACCTTCATGAGTTTGCCCTTCTAAAATTTAATAACAAGTGCATTATTAAATGTTACAAATACATTTGAGTTTAATCTGTCTTTGTTGTATTCAATAAATGTAAATTTATTGTGTTTGAGCAATTCATTGATATTGTATTTTATATGTCTTTACCATCAAATTTGAGTTCCAATTTAGAGGGTTAAACACTTTGTTTATGTTAAAATGGAAATATGTTTTGACTGGTGAACGAAGAGGTTACTAAAAGTTGAGCCAATCGGAATTGAGAATTTTCACAGGCCATCATTTTTTCCTCCTGAAGCAATAAATGACAATGTAGGACATACATATATACATACATATATACATACATACATACCCTTGAGTAGCAAAATCCCATGCAGATGGTTGTGTTGATCGCCACACAGAAATTACACTCTGGCCTCTCCACATACAGGGTGAAGTCAGTGGGTAAACACATGGGAACAGCTGGGCTGAACAGCAGAAAAAGGAGCCAGCAGGTGAACACAGCGCTCTCCATCTTAAGCAATGGTACTTTTGCCCAATCAATTTGAAACCTGGAAAGGAAAGATAAGATAAGAGTAAAACTGACAACCAGAAAAAAGAGAGTATGAAATGTTTAGTCTCTTAATATTATTTGTTCCTCTGCGCATGTGTGAGCCACCTGCTCGAGAGATGCGAGCACCTGCAGGCCTGATGATGCTATGAGTCTAAACATCCCTGCTATTTATGGGAACATTTTAGTATCCACCCGTTTCCAAGGTAGCGGTTATCGTCTATCTATCAGGAAGAACTAAACTTTTAGTCCATTATGTGGATGACATGAATTAATGATTTCCTTCGTTAACAAAGTTCATCCATTAACCAATGAAACTGACCGAATGGATTCTGCACCAGCTGAAAGAAAGCCTTTGTGCAACTGTGTAAAGGGGTCTGAAACTGTGGCCACTAGATGTCACTTAAAGCTTAATTTCGGCTTGGAAGAATGCATATATTGTTAAGAGCCACTCTAATTAATTTGAAACCGAGTTCAACATCTTTTTCCAAAACAAACCTAATCTATGTCTCATTTGGATAAACATTAAAGACATTACATGCAATCTTTCTGTATTAAAATGTCGACTATATATATATTATATTTTCTAAGTAGTTGTGTCCTTACATTACCCCAAATGTTTCTAACAATGTTCAAACCCAGAGAAATGTGTAATTTTAATCATTAACGTGGAGCGTTGTCATTTGGTCACCTTTCAGTGGCATCCTATAACCCTTAACCCCTCTAGATGCTCCAATTCACAGAAAACGCTCCAAAACAGCATGATACATTAAAGTGTAATTGGAAATCATACAATGTCACAGATTTATACTCACCAGCAGTGTTACAGCACTTTATCTGCCACAAAGCATCACAATTTCATTAATTACATGCAACACAGCAATACATTAGACTTTTTTATATGACATTCATTATCGATAAGTGGCTCATGCTAATGTTTGGTGCACACTGTACAGTAACATTTAGATTACAACACATTTCAATGTGCTAATTAATCCTCATGTTGTCCTTGGGTCAAATTGACCCGTTTTCCTATATCAATGTTCTTTTTAATTACCCAAAATAACATGATTGATTCAACACAACGCTCTTTGGCAAGTACAACTCTCTACTTTCATTAATTTTGGGGTGTCTTATTCAATTTTATAGCATTTGAAAAAGAAAATTGAAGTGGTTTCAAAATAGTATTGAGTAAAAGTTGACATATCACCCAATCTGTCTGCCTTGCTGCCCGCCACTAAGAGACTTTGGTGGACTTTTTTGAGCCACAGTTAACGTTTGCCATTGCCACAACCAGTGACTAAAGCAACCCAAAACCAGGCTATTTCATTAGAATGATACAATTGTGTTATATATCTTTCACAACTAAATGTAAAACTTTAATACATTAAAGCAATAGTGCGTAGTTTCTGTCTCCCCCATTAGGAATTCTAAGTAATGACAGCAAAACTGTCGACCCTTCCACAAATACAGCCTTTTGTGATTGCGCACCACCCCCACCCCTCATCCACGCAGTTGCTAGTAGCCAAGGAGGACACGAAAGATTAAAAATGATGGACTGGAGGTAATTATCTTTAATTTCTGCGCACAAAAGTCGCCAGACGACACAATCTTCTGAACATAGTCATACTGAGAAATCCAGAGAGCGTTGTGTGGAGCTGATAGTCTTAATTAGCTTTGTAGCAACTCATTTGGGCATGGCTTGAATGTAATGGACGTTCAATAATATCAAAAAGTTACTTAAGGTAAGCTTTAACTTGTCCTTAAACAGATGCATTTTCATTGTAATGGTGGTTGTTTAATTAACCTCGTGTCGTCTTCCCGTCAAAATTAAAAAACACTTGTTGACGCTTTTTATCAATGTTTTTAACTTTTTCTTATGTTTTTATCCCTTTTTTCAACACTTTTTGGAACGTTTGTCTTTTTTTTTGACAATTTCAACACTACGTAACACTAACTCATTAACTTTAGTTTTACAGGTATTTTTGGAATTCATGGTCAATAAACCTCATTTATAGGAAATTATACCTAATGTTTG
>NC_045736.1:10720357-10742476 GCF_008692095.1 Etheostoma spectabile | reverse complement strand
GCAGAAATTAAGAATTATTTAAACTAAAATTAAAGGAATGGATGTTGATGGATAATCAGACTGGAATATGTCAACTTTTGCTCAACACTATTTCAAAAGCACTTCAATTTGTTTTTCAAATGCTATAAAATTGAATGAGACAGCCCAAAATGAATGAAAGTAGAGATTTGTACTTACCAAAGAACGTTGTGTGGAATCAATCAGGTTATTTTGGGTAGTTAAAAAGAACATTGATATAGGAAAACGGGTTTATTTGACCAGAGGACAACATGAGGGTTAAAACAACCCCAATGATCCCACGCTACTTCACAATGTCATCACAAAGTCGAAGTCTTCGGATTAAGAGACAGATCGGCAGAAAATGACATGTTGTACGTTCAACTGAAGAAAAAGTGCTTGTTGCTCCTACAAAACTTCCTGATACATTAGGTCATATTTGTGTAGCATGTGGTTGTTTTTATTGTCATTGTCATATTTTTCTCTCTCTACTTTATTTATAGTTTAATAGGATTCCTACTAACACATTTTTTTTGGGATTCCTGTACTGTGTCATAAATGTCATAAATACATCGGACAATTTCTACTCTTTTATTTCAATCCCAGTACTTCTCAGTACATTTAGGGCCTCATCTTTATAGGCGTGGCTGGTCATGTGTTGTCATTTAGGAGTAAATCTATCAGTGAATATGAATCATGCTCACAAATAACATAACAAAACAGTGAGCAGCTCATTCCTTCTCCCCAGCTCACCTTTACAAGCATTTAGATTTGATTGGAACTGATGTTCTCATCAAGAGTGACTTGAATCAGATCAACCATATAATCTCCATTCATTAGATCACTAATACCACAATCACACTTAATATCCTACCATGTACCGACATCTAGGTCCCTCCCAACCGCTTACAACAACTTTTTCTTTCTTATCTGCAATATTTTTTTACCGTAGTTGCCACTTTTTTTAAAAGGTCAAAATGTTTAACCTGCTTCGTGAAATTCCTCAGATAAGCCATAACTACTGAGTAACCTGGAGTATAAAAACACGCTACAGATGTGTCACTATGCCTCTTGACTTCCTAAGGATTGGAGACATCATGAAAACAGAACAACTCTTTTTTCTGCCATTAGAACAAACCACAGGATCATCACCTTAAAAAAAAGGTTAGGGTTAGTAAAAAAAAGAAGTAAAATAAATTTATTTATTTACTTTTAGAATCACTGAAATTATGGCGGGCTTCAGTATTTTAGTGTCCTTGATGGATTATTAACTAAAGCGAACTAATCTTTACAGCCTGCCTGAAAACATCAGAGTAGACCAGACACCTGGCAAATGCTGAAGATGTGCAGCAGTAGTATCTTGTTGTTCTAGTTGATAGTTGGATTACCAAAGTCAAAAACAGCCGAGGACTAAAGCCCACTCGCTGGATTTTTCTATTCTGTTAAAGGTTCGAAGGGAAACTTTTAATATGAGTGCAGCTGATGTAAATACGTCCTACAGTTAAGTCTGAAATGCACTGACAAGTGTTTTTGTGGCTGTCTTTAGTGTGAGTTTTGTTTTTTTGGTTTATGTACAACTGAATTTGAGCATAATTTCAGGATAAACTAGAGGGAAGACCATTAAATGTTAGCAAGATTGCCTAATATAGAAATCCTTCTGAATCTCAGCATTCTTAACGACAGTTCAGAGAGAAGTGTTGGTAAAAGGAAGCTCCTTCTGCTGAACAAACCATGGTTGGTACAGGTGGCCCAGTGGCCACTTTCTCTGCGTGGGATTATGTGGTGTTCGCTGGAACAATTTTGGTGTCAGCCGGCGTTGGTCTTTTCCAGGCCATCCGAGGCCGCAAGGAGACCAGCAGCAATGAGTTCTTGCTGGGTGGACGGCAAATGACAGCTGTGCCAGTTGCAATGTCGCTCACAGCCAGCTTTATGTCTGGCATCACAGTCATCGGCACACCAACTGAGGCTTACCGGTTTGGAACTGCTTTCTGGCTCTATGGCTTCTCCTATGCCATCATGTCTGCCATCACCGCTGAGGTCTTTGTCCCGCTTTTCTACAGACTGGGGATCACTAGCGCCTATGAGGTACGATAATGTCACAGACTGTAAATAATGATAGTAGTGCAAAGGCGGGCTGACAGGGGCAGCAATAACTTAAAATGTATGTCAAATGCAAGATCAATAAGGCAAGCATGTTTTTTCGGTAGGTAACAGAAGTCAAAGACTTTTAAAAGTTAATGTGGCTAATGATTTATCCACTAGTCAGGAACATGTGTTTGTTTCAAATGATCAGGGGTTAATGGCTGTCAAAGGTTGTACAGAATCCAACTGCTATGAACATATGTCCTCCGAAAGAAAGTGAGCAGAGTTTGGTGTTAAAAAATAGACTAACAAAAACAAAGAAAACAAACCTTATTTTGTCAATGTGCATGTGTAAACTAAACCAACTGTTTAATGAAGTCTGACTGGTTTATCTTTCATTTCTAGTACTTGGAGATGCGCTTCAGCCAGCCTATTCGGATTATTGGAACATCTATGTACATCGTTCAGACGGTAACTAGAACATGCTTTTATTAGAAGTAAAAATGATTATTCAATGGCCTTTGGTATTTAGATAATTAAAAAAACAAAAGTACAAAATCATGAAGAATGGAACAATCATCCATAATTACCATGGTTAAAAAAAGCACCTGTCCTTTTTCTTTTTGACTTTATGTAAAATGGATTCTTGATACCAACTCCAAGATTAATATGCTAATCAAATGCTTATTGTGTTCACCTAATCAACTAATGGGTTTTTTCCCCCAGGCCCTGTACACTGGTCTGGTCATCTATGCTCCAGCTCTTGCACTAAATCAAAGTAAGTCTACACATGGGCTGTTTGCAACAGTTGTGAATGAAAAGTACTTTGTACTACACTATAATCTTTGCAGAGGTACCTGTGTAATTGTTGATTTGATTTCTCCTGATAACAGAGTTTATATACTACTGATGTTTTTGTTTAAATTAAGGAAAAATTCATCAATTGGTTAAAGTTACAAAAAAATTGATAAATGCACCATTTCAAAGAGGTCACTGAGACTTCGCCACAAAGTTACTAATAATGGCACATGCTGTTATGTCCCATTATGTTAATTTTTGAAAGCATAATGGAGCTTTTTTGTGATTACTCAGTCACAGGGCTTGATCTATGGGGAGTGCTGGTGGCTACAGGAGCGGTGTGCATCCTCTACTGCACTTTGGTTGGTATTGAGAATTTTAAAAAAAGTATTGTATTGGATTCATTATAATATACAACAGTTAAACAATGTACACAAACTGAAATCATCAAGTTCAAGTATGTTATGTATTTCAAACTGTTCAATAAAAGCTGTCTGGTTCATTGGGGTATTGCACTTTTTAGTATGTGGTTAATACAACTGTCAGATCTGCATGGGAAAGATATTCTCTGCATGATAATATATAATTGTACTCATTTTAAACACCACAGTAAGCTTCAACTAGCACTAAATTTGCAAAGAGTATGCTTTGGGAATGATAAGCTGACTCTGAATCATGGCTGTTGTTTCAGGGCGGTCTGAAAGCAGTGATCTGGACAGACGTGATGCAGATGGTGACCATGCTGGCCGGTTTTGTGGCTGTTATAGCTAGAGGAGCTGTACTGCAGGGAGGCCTGACGAAGATTTGGGAAGACGCCGGCAACGGAGGCCGACTAGAGGCTTTTGAGTAAGAACATAAGCAGTGTTGTTAGATCATTTCAATGACACCAGATGGGCGGGGCTTACTGAATTAGATCAATTAGTTTGCAGCCACAGAAAAACAAATTAGATTACCTTTCCTAGAATTGTTTTCTGTGACTCCTAATTGCTCTTGTGTACAAGGAAGGACGGTCCACTGCACACAACTATCAAGAATTTTGATTATGTTCGTTCATTGCTTCAAAAGTGTCATCTCACATTACTATTTGTACTGTTGATGTCCCCTAACACTTTCCCATGTTGATTTTCATCCCAGTTTTGACCCAGATCCTTTGAAGCGTCATACTTTCTGGACTATCATAGTCGGTGGCAGCATCATGTGGGTGTCCATCTACTCAATCAACCAGTCCCAGGTGCAACGCTACATCTCCTGCAAAACCTTACGACATGCCAAGATGTGAGTGTTCCAGCAGTGGAACGCCAAATTATTAGCTGTGAGCCATAGTTTCGCGCACTGACAATTCTTCTTTTGTCTCTCAGGTCTTTGTACGTGAACATGGTTGGCTTGTGGGTAACCGTGAGTCTGGCCGTGTTTTCTGGCCTCACCATGTACTCCATTTACAAGAACTGTGACCCATTTACAAATGGCGATATAAGCTCCCAGGACCAGGTTACTGCAGCAGCTGAAATTGTTTTTTTTAAATCATTATCTTGCTGTTTGTTGTGTAATAAAGCATTATTATTAACAGTTCAAATGGCTGTGTATTTGCACACCAGCTGCTGCCCTACCTTGTGATGGATATTCTAGCAGACTACCCTGGAATCCCTGGCTTGTTTGTGGCTGCTGCATACAGTGGTACCCTTAGGTGAGGCCTGCGACAAACAAGGAGAAATGTAATATTTTAAATCCGAGTTAATAATGCTGCGTTGACACAAAAATGATATTGTAGATAAGGTACATTGGCAATACTGTACCTGGTTTATGTTGCTTTTTGAAAAAAGTCCATTGTTCCACTGACGATTGAACTTTTTTTTTTTTACATTTCTAGTCATTTTATTCATACATGCATGCAATAACTATCTGCACGCTACCTACAACTTATCATATCTCTCATCTAATCTGCCATTCATATGCATCAGTGTTGCTGTTCTGTCCAGTGACTAAAAGCTTACCATTTGAATATTTTTTCAGCACGGTATCTTCCAGCATTAATGCTCTCGTTGCTGTCACTGTGGAAGACTTTATTCTTCCCGTGTGCAAAAACCTCACAGAGAAACAGGTCACCTGGATGAACATGGGCCTGAGTAAGTTGTGTAAAAAGTTGTGTAAAAAAACCAACCTTATCTTATCTTGTTATTCCTAGCAGCTAGTTTAAAGTGTTTCCCGATTCCCCCGTATGAGTTTCTACATGATCAGACGTGTTAACAATTAATAGACAGCTTGATTGCTGCATACAAGGAAAAAGTTGTTTGTTCAACGGAAATATTAATCATTATTTGTGTAGAGCTTCTGTTACAAGCGGACTTCACTGGCGCACTGTGTTAACAGTGGTTAACGCTACAGTTATTCACAGCCTTTTCATCAGGTGGGTTGGTGTGAAAACCCAGCACGGGCAGCTACATGTAGGTTTTATGAACTTCTTTTGGTAGAGTAAATAAAAGGGAGAGGCTCTTATGTAATTAAACAAGATCATAATGTTCCTGCTCAGCGTAATCATAGGGGTTAAACAGAGTTCTCCCTTTCTAAGGACACAGCCTATAACGCAATTTAATACCTTGTTGCACAGTGAAAGTATGCTACTGTAGCAAACAGTAGTGATACAGTGTGCTACTGGTCTGATGGGTCTAACTTTGATATAAACGCCACAATAACTCCCTATCAAAAGGCAAGAGAGAGATTTATATATATTTTTAAAACCAAATTCATTACTTTTCTGAAAACATTTCAAGACCTGCAGATAAGCTGGAAAAGCAAGACAAAATGTCTTTTTAAAATACACTAAGCCCAGAAAGCATTTTCTTTTCCTAATCATACCGGTTATATCTATTACTAAAGTTTGATGAGGACATTTAAATATGTCTGAAAACTTTGCACTTTGAAAGTTGTGACGAGATCCTTTCTTTTTTTTTTCGTTTCAATAATGCTGATTTTAATCTCCCAGGTGTATTCTTTGGTGCCCTGTGTATTGGAATGGCTGGAGTTGCTTCATTGATGGGAAGCATTTTGCAGGTAAACACCATGCACTAACACTGCCGCAGCCATTTGTTGCTCTACTGTACCACCAAGAGCTGAATGTAAAGAACTGCAAGACTCCTGACAGTTCTCTGTTTTCAGGCAGCTCTGTCCATATTTGGCATGATCAGCGGACCTCTCCTTGGTCTTTACCTTTTAGGCATGCTATTCCGCACAACAAATTCCATAGTGAGTATTTTTTTTTTTTTTTTTTTTTTACTGGAACATTCACATGCACAGCCACAGCCTCTGGCAACACAGGGAATTGGTAAATGTGACACATCCCCAAAAGTACTTGATTGCAGTCCTATTTATTTTGCAGGGAGGACTTTCGGGAATGATCATTGGTCTTGTGTTGACTCTGTGGGTGGGGATTGGAGGCCAGGTTTACCCAGCAACAGCTGAAAAGACAAATCCTCTTCCAGTCAGCACTGCGGGCTGCAACAACACTATGGGCCAAAACTACACAACATCAGCTCCGTGGACCAGTCCTCTGACCTCACAGCCAGAGTGAGTCATAATACTACATGAAACAAGGGTCCATCTACTGTCACTCAAGCACATCATATGGTCACAGTAAATAGGAATATTAGCATTTTAATGTAACATATGAGACCAAAGTACAAAACTGATTCAGGACTAGAAAAGAGTAGATTTATAATAAGAGATGTTGCTGTCATCAAGGTAAGACTGCTCACAGAGGGAATGCTCCCATATGAATGCTACAATGCTATATCCATAAACCTAATTAAACTTTATCAAATATGCTGCACCCACTGCTTTTCTGGACTACATTTTGGAAAGAGATTTTTTGTAGAGGCTTTAAATGCATTTTAAAATAAATTCTGAAATACAATAAAATTGCACAGTGATAGAGTGAAAATCCAAATACATAATAAGAAAATCCAAAGCCACTTTAGATGTATATGTACAGTATATCTGCTACAATTTCATTGAATGATTATCATTGATAAATCTGCAACTGTTTTCAATATTGATAAATTAAGGCTATTTAAAAATAACAATAAAAAGATAATCTCTAGTTCAAGTTTCTAAAATGTGATGATTTGGTAATTTTCTCTGCTTTATATCATTGATCTAAATATGTGTGGATTTTGGATTGTTGTTTGGACAAAACCAAAATTATTAGTTGAGAAAATAGTTGGCAGATTAATCGATAATAAAGATAATCGTTAGTTGCAACAATACTTTATACAGTATAAAAGAAAGAAGTGGCAGGAGCGCTTCTGGCATCCCTTTAACCACCGGTGGATGGGAGTGCATGGATCCATGGATGGGAATGCAATCGACAAAAAGGAAAAAGAATTATGACCAAAAAAGTCATTAAAAAAATCAAGTCAATGCACTCAGTGTTGGTTACAAACAGTGATAAAAAGGCCTTTGATAAATAAGGCAAGACATTAAAAATACACCAACACGTGTCAACTTTATCCAGTATATCATCAGAGAGAAGTGTGGAGAATAAGAGTAGGATGATGACTAAAACAGTGTCTTTGTGTGTCAGTGTGAGGCCACCTCTGGCAGACTCCTGGTACTCTCTGTCCTACGTCTACTTATCTCTCTTGGGGACACTGACCACAATGGTGTCTGGCCTGCTGGTGAGCATAATCACAGGTGAGACATTATTTCCTAACCTCCTTCCTTGTACTACTGCTGAGACACATCAATGCTTGTATGGTCTAAACATATGTTATTATTATTATTATTATTATTATTATCATCTAAAGCTACCATAAACCAGTTATGGGAATATGTATCTATTTTTGAAGGTGGATGCAAGCAAGAAAAAATGAACCCTGATCTGTTCGTGAAGAGGAGTGATCTGTTCTGCTTCAGCTGCTGTAGTAAATCAGAGGTAGGCGACTGATCATTTTGTTGAATAATTGGTAACAAAATAATGATACATTACATAATATATATTTTGTCATGTTATTGATAGTTTGTTCTCAACCCACTCCAGGCATCAGTAGCCCCAGAAAAGGCTGCAACAGACTTTCATATGGAAGCTGACAACCCAACATTCACAGACTTTGACGTGAGGAGTAAAGATGATGAAAAAGCCACCAAACTCTAATGATGCTATAACAATACATTTTTCAATGCATTTTTTTTAAACAAATAATTGTAACTATTACTGGTATGTGCCTATTTATGTTGATATGAATGTGTTTCAAACATGTTGCTTAGATTAAAATACAAAATAATTCAGACTTTACAATAAGAAAGAACTTAGTGATAAAAGCCTGTCATAACTAAAATTGAATTGGATATTAGAAATGTTCCAATACTGGTATCCGTTATTTACCTTTGATACTGCCTAAAACGCTGGTATCGGTAACGGGAAGTACTGGAATTTATACACCGATCCGATACTACGTAATAAAGCCCTAAAGAAAATCTACGTTAACGTAGTTTATTTATGTTCTTTTTTTCCATTATAACTGACTGTCAAACTGGATTAAAAAAAAAAAGAAAGTTCTGTGGCGATCATTGTTTGTTCATGTTTCACAAAGAGTTTAACCTGAGCCAGACCGACAACAAAGATAGAAATCATATCGCATCCATACAGGGATAGTAGGATACAGTAAAAAAAAAAAAAAAAAAAAAAAAAAAAAAAAAAAAAAAAGGTATTGGGCGATCTCTACAAGTTATAACTTAAATTACAAAGCTTGCATATTTATAATGCTACCCTACTGAGGTACTTGAACAGCAGCAAAAAATAAAACAAGAATATTGTAAGAACATTTTGTGGCATGAAAATCCTTTAAACCAGGACCTTTTAGCTTATTGTATTCATCAGAGCAATAAGGATGGCTTTTAAAATAACACAAGGGCACCACATCATTCCCCCGCTGTGACTGAGCTGCTCCCATTTCCTGCTTAACAGCGATGTGGTAACATTACTTTTATTGCCCTTTGTGCAATTGTTAACCCTGATAGTGGCTGCTACCTCTACATTCTCTACCTGAACATTGTCCTTTATGTCATACTGGCACAGACAGGCACACTGGAATACGGTTTGATATTTTACAATATGTATGATAGCATTACTGTATGGAAGGAACAATGGCCATATGTTTCTAATTATTTGTTTAGCGCCTGTTCACTAACAGGCGGCGTACTTTTCACTAAAAACACAAGTACACAAGCATACAATTGAGCACAGATTACTCCAGTGAGTGTAAGACCTTTGTATGTATGTGAAAGAAAATACAGGAGAGTGAAGCCAAGTAGTTAATGCATCGCAGATTCTCTGCTACTCAGCGCTGCAAAATCTATCTGAACTGAGCAAAGGAGAGACACAGAGAGAGAGAGAGAGAGAGAGAGAGAGAGAAAAAAAAAACCTGTGGTTTAGGTAATAACTGTGCCCTGTGTCCCCTTGACAACAAACAATAGAGGAAGGTAACAAAGAAGAGGCCTGCCCACTTTCACCTGCCAGTATGTCAGCAAATCAACACTAGCTGTTCCAGGTTTATAGGAAGTAGAGTCAGTCGTGACATGGAGGCAGACTCGCTGCTGGTGAAGTGAACCCAGTTCCTGTTTTCACTAATAAGAACAAAACAAGGTGAGCCTGATCAATCCTCTTAATCCAGCTTTCACATGAGAGAGAGATTAGAAATGTTTCCATCAACGTAACCACAACAGATCAGAGTTGGTAGGTAATTATGTGGTTTCTTAGTGCGTACACATCAGTGCGTCATGCTTTGTGTGCCTGAAGTCATTTCCTGCAGATTTGTTAATGTAATGAATATGATTATATGTTTATTGTACAGACTTTAGGTTTTAAACTGAGTGTTACTAAAATAAGGGATTTTACAGTGTTTATTTTAGGTGATTTTCAGCCCATGTCTTGTTTCCCAGTACAGGACTTAATAGCCATGGATACCATCTTTGCTACCCTGGTTTGTTACCTTCTGGTCCTTTCTTTTGCTGCGGCACAAACAGAAAATAATGTGAGTATCACATCTACTCCAACAACCGCGGGCTTAAACCTGACACACACAACTACGATAGTAACTTCATCCAACTCTACTGTGCCTGTGACTGGAATCTCAAACTTGACTGAGAACACGACTCCATTTACCAGCACGACCCAGAACAATGAAACAGTCAACAAAACAGAAGCTACAACTGAGAGCACAAGTCATCTCCAGACTTCCCAGTCAACAACCGTCACGGCTCCTCTAACAAATAGTACAACACTGACGACCACATCACCTGGCACTGCAACATTTACTGCACTGCCAAATCTCACCATACAGACCACAATAGGTCACATAAGTACACCTGATACTACAGTAAATACAACTGCAAATCCATCTCACACTGTCAACACAACATCAGATTCAATGTGCAGAACCACACAAGGTAAGCAGCAGGCTTCAGTTTTATATGATTTAATTGCTCATTACAAGTTGATATTTAACTCATTGTGAATGACTTGTTTTTCTGTGTTATTAGGTTTGGGATTTAACGTTTCAGATTTTAATCTGACAGTTCTCTTCAGTGTTGTACTTGGAGTGTTTGCTCTGGCATTGGTTGTGTTCATGTTTCACAGATGCAAACATAAAATCCAATACTTGCATCAACCTCTGAACAACAGTGATGACATGGGTAAGATTGTCCCCTTCATCATACAATCAATACATACTATTATCATTAGCAGTTAAATATACCCATTTGATTTTCAGGAGATGCATTTATGGCAGAGGATGACACGCTCGTAATTTCTGGAGGACTTTATGATGGCCATGCAATATACGACAATGTACCAACAGCCCCAGCAGACCAATCGCAATTCCATCTTCAGTTCCTCCATTAACAAGAGACTTCCTAAAGTTTGAGATTTCACCTTTGGTGCTTGACAGAATGAACAAAACCAATTTCAATAATTTTAAGACTGTAGTTTACCCTGTTCATGAGAGGCTAACAGCAGAGAGGAAGGGAACCTTAGGATGGGCAGAACATTCAAACAAGGACAATGCTGATCAATTTGACCGTTACTTTTAATTATATCATTGTCAATACTAGGATACATAAACACACTATACTAAATACACATACTACTATATTAAGATATTAATACATTAACAACTACACCCTTTCCCACACCAACAATATAAACTCGTGCTGAACATATAAGATTTCATGTGAACACCATTAAAGATAAATTATTTAAAACAACAGCGCTACAACCAACTGAATTTTTTCAAAGTACTTAAAAGTGTAGAGGGTGACTCTGCAGTCACTTAACATTTACTCTAATCAACGAACTACTAAACTAAAGAAAGCTGGAATACCTAAATATTTCTGTTGTTAACAATACTGTTTAACTGATCCTGAACAATAACATGCATATTAATACATTGGCCTACTAATATTACTACTACTTTGAATTTGATCCCTAACCATGTTAAAGTTTGAATTTGAACATCTGAACCTGTCTAACATTGTTAAAGTTACTATTTATCTGACCTGTAACAACCCTATTCATGCAAAGATCTTCTCACTGGTTGTCTTCTTTTTTTTGTCACAGCCAGTAACAGCCGTCCAACCAGCATCTCTCATCCTTTTCATTGCAGCTAACTTTAAGGAATTTCCTGGGGATTTATGAATGCCAGGGCTCTGGATCTGAAAAGTTGTTGATTTTTTTTTGTAATTAATCTTTTGAATAAAACGTACCAGGCATTATTTTGTGTTTGTTCATGTATACATAAATACATTTTCATATGGCATGTACCTTTTTAAAGATGTCGCGTTTGCCATATGGAGCGGAAAGATTGGGTGCAGGGGCACTTGCAAAGGTCTGCCAAGAAGAAAAACAGGCCACCAAATCAGCTCTTCTACAATATATTCACAAAACCAATGATAGTGTATTCTTCTGACAAATAAACCATTACATAAGAAATAAAATACAACTCACCAAGAGATCATTTTTATCAGAGCTGTCAGACTTGGGGTCAAGAGCTATGGGGCCTTCCCCCCAGCGTGCTGCCTTTTCAGCAGATGGAGGTGTCCTTATTCTGTAGGACTGTAAAGGAATACAAAAAGTAAATGTCAGCAAAAGTCATAACTATTTTTATTAAATTTTGGAAAATGTCAGAATAATACTGTATATTACTTTGATCTTGGTTATTCCGCCAACCCTGTTTGTAATAATTCTTGGGGTTTTCAGGTCTTCATTTTGAATGTCCTATGATGCAAAGTCAATGTCAGTCCGAGTGTTATGATTATGATTGCTACAATAAAGAAATAATCACATAGACTAAACTTTCATGTCATACATCACAGCCAGTCAACATTTACTTTATAAATACATTTAACGGTTGTCCACCTTGTTCGTGGGTGTTGTTGCACATGATTTTCTGATGGATTCAGTGTCAGATTCCTTAAGCTAAGAAGACATAAAATGTTATCATAATCTAATGCATCTCTTGGCAATGGGAACAGTATTCAGTAATAGCCTATAGTGACTCGTTTACACTACAATAATTCACAGCTGACATACAGTGCATTCTGAAAAGGACTTCTCATTCATAAGTATGAACGTATACAAAAACACAGCCTTTACATGCACCAAAAATCCTGTAATTATTTCCCCCCCACACCATTTAGGTGAATAATGAAAAGTATGTCTGTATGAAAAGGGTGAATACAGTTGAATGGTAATAAGTTCCCTGTTGGAAAGACGGTTTGAACGGAGTGTTAAAATCCCATCGTCTACAGTATTTTTACACAGCCTATCTTGACTATGAAAATGCATTAAAATTCCAGTAATAGTACATAATACAAAATAAGATTAGATGATAAGAAAAACAATTAAGAATGTGCCCAATATAAGACCTTTTTTTCGCAACCTTTAAAAAATGATTTCTAGATTAAACCTACAGCTTTCTTCTTAACGGCGGTTCTTCCACCATCATTGCTGTAGGAGGGAGTTTTCCTGGCCTTGGAGAAGTCAAACACGTGTCTCTTCGAAGAGCTCTCTTTTGGAGTCTCGTCACCTCTCACTTGTTTGCAGTTTGAGGCAGGTGACTAGAATTTTAAAAATACATTCTTGGTTAAGTGCATGTGATGATAAACCACGTTTCTAGTGGTAGCCTATTTGCTGATGTACAGATGTTGTACCTGCTTGTTCCTTGCTTCTGACAGATGAGTGGTTTTTATTGATGACATTTCTTTCTTTAAGTCTGTCAGCTTCTTTTGCATATTTTCCTAATGGCAATGAAAAGTGTTTCTCAAAGAACGAAATGTCTCTCAAAAGGTAAAGTACAACCTGTTTCAGTCAAAATTAAAATGGAACAGATTCAAGGAACATACCTTCTCTGTTATTTCTGTCTTCAGCTGTTGCTTCAGATGATCAATATCTTTCTTGTGCTTTATGAGATCCAACTCCTGATATCAAGAATTTAGTTTTGTATGTAATTTATCAATATATAATTCTGTTTTATATGTTAATGACCATTAATTTACGATTGTTCAGCATCATACCAGCGATTTCCTATGGGCAACAACCTCCATCTCTTTCTTCTTGTTCTCATCAAGTTCTGCAATCTTTTCTTCAACCATTCGGTCATACTGGCTCTATTAATAAAATTAAAATTAAATAATAATAAAATTAAAATTGAAAGTTCCTTCCAGTGCAACATGTGTTTAGATTGACAGTCAGTTGTAAAAGACCATTTCAGACAGCAAAAAGCTCAAACTTTCTAAAGACCTTACCTTATGTTTTTCCATCAGTGCAACCATGTCGGCTATCTTGTGTTGACACTTGAGTTCTGTGTCGTCCTTTTTCTTGATGGCCTCTGCTGTTGTTAATCTGAGCTTTTGTACCTGTAAAACAAAGTGTTTTTATTCTCTATTTTAAATTATGAGTAGCTAAAATGTGGTAAATAACAAAATTAGATAAGTAACCTCATTTTCAAGCTCTGCTGTAAAGGTTGATTTGGACTCGAGCTCTTTAAGCAATTTCTGCTGGTCTTCTTCATTCAGTCTTTTAAGATTTTGGGACTCCTCATGAAGACGGCTGATCTAAAGACAAAAACAACCATCGACTTCACACAGATGTACAATATATTTATTACTTTACATGTTTTGTGTCAACATTAAGATATGGAAGATGAAAAAAAAACCATCACCATACCACAGTTTCAAGTTGACTGGATTTCACATTCTCCTTTGCTATTTGTTTCTTAAGTATTTTATTCTGAAAATATACAATTTAACAGTTAGCTCAATAAATAACAATTCTATTCCATGTACTGTAAATCAACAATTACAATTGATAATACTCATCACAAACCTCTTTCTGGCATTCCTCCTGGGCTTTAAGTTTAATTTCACATTTTTTCCGAAGATTGCACAGCTAAAAAACAAACAATTTCTTATTTCCAGAAAACAATCAATGATAATGACATTTTACATTTTCTGCATTTCAAATCACCTTTGTTTCCATAGCTTTGATATGCTTTTCTTTTTCTGCAATTTCCTCCTGCAGATGGTCACACTATAAAAAAAAAAAAATCACAAAGAAATACTATTGTAATACTTTTTGAACAGACATCTTCACAAAGCCTTGTGTTTTAGTTGGCATACTTACATTTTCTTGCATTTTCTTCTGCAGAGTCTCAGTTTCCTGACATTTCCCTTGGCTTTTGGTTTTAATGGAGTTTACTTCCTCCCTATTTAATGAAAATATAAAAATCGTAATCTCGACACACTAACCAAATGTCAAACCACTTTAGGTTCTAAAGTGCAAACTCACCGTAAACATTGGTTTTCTTCTTCCAGTCTTTGAATATCTTTTGCGAGATTCTCAGCCTTCTCCTCACTCACCTGATCAATCAAAACAGCTTTTAGAAATTGTCATTCATATGAAAGTCACTAATAAATCTGACATGTAATGCAAACAGCTAATGTACACATGACATTTGATTGGCCTTTTCAAACCTTTATGGTAGCCTCCATGGCTTTCACATTAGAAGATCCACTCTCAAACTGCTGTTGAATGGCTGTCTTCTCCAAGTGTAGCTCATTAAAGTTGGATAATAACTCTTTGTACTTTAATCTATAAATTATATTAATTAAACATTGGACATTAAGATTACAACAGTTTTATGTTATAGTGTATATGTGAAAAATATGGAATAGCTCAGAGGGACCTACTTATGCTGCATGATATCTTTCCTCAGTTGCTCCATCTGAGAGGTGTGTTCTTTATTTTTGTTTATTTCAGTAAACAATTGTCCCTCTAACTCCGTCACTTTGATCTGAGGGTATATTAAAAATATAATATTATGAAGCTATGTATTGTGCATCATACACCATATCACTGAGCATGTTTCCATTATAAAAACAATTTCCCAAAAAAGATAACCACAATGGATAAGAGAAAAACCTCTGTCACTGCGGACTTCTCCTTTTGATCGTCTAGTGCCTGTTCAGCAGCTTCACAAGCCTTCTTTAGTAGATCATTTTCAGCAAAGGAAATCTCGGCTTCATTCTGTATCAACAATTTTTTTTTTTATACGGGGCTTGCACTTCTAGGTATCTGTATTAGACTATCGGAAAACATGACGTTTCCTTTTGAGATGGAGTATCTATTTGTATCACCTTAAAATGCTGGACTTCTTCTATTTTCCTTGAAAGCTCAGCTGTGAGTTCCTCCATTTTGACTTCAGTGACGTCAATCGTATCCTTCATGGACTCAACAGATTTAGATGTCTTGTCCTAAGAACGACAATAGAATACTCTGAGTGTCTTCAAAGTACTCTTCTGTAGTGTTCAGACTACAATGAAGGGTGGAGAAAAAAAGTACACTTCTAGAAAATTACAAATACATCTTACCAGTTCATCTTCAAGGATTTTGATCTGCTCATCTTTTTTTACACTCTGCTCGATGCTCTCTCCTGTTAAGGACATTTTTTTCAGTTTAAAAGCATCAAATAAAAATATCTACTTCACTCAATGAGGCTTACCTATAAGTGTGTTTCTCATTTCAAGTTCCTTGTTGCTTGCCTTGAGTTTATCCTCAAGTTCCTTGGCCCTTGAAAATGGGTTATAACAGGAAAAAAACGGCATGAGAAAAAACAGTATTTGGTAAATGGAAAATGCTTTACATTTTAAAGAGCTAATTATACCTCTGTATCTCTGAGGCTAGGGAATTCTGTAGCTCTTGAGAGGTTGTCTGAATATGCTCCAACTTAGCTGCTTGTTGATTTGTAACTCTGCTGAGCTCTTGCAAACTTAAGTCTTTGTTTTGAATCATCTCTGCATATTCTTCTTTACTTTGTTCCAGTAATGCAGCAACAGCTTCACAATTTTTCTGAGGGATAGACATTTTTTTTTTAACCAAAGCAGAAATTCAGAGCCCACATTCACTGAAAATGACAAGAATGTCAACACACTCACCTCAGTTTCTTTACAGTGCTGTTCTGCAGTGTGCAGTTTCTGGAGAAGGGAATCTTGTTCACTTTTTGAGCTTTTGAGAAGTTCATATTGTTCCTCTGTAAAGTAAGTAAATATTTAATCATCACCAAGTCATCTTTGGTATTCTTCTTTAGTCTACCTTCAAATAAAGTCTACAAATACAACAGTAACAAATATGCAAGGCCTAATTTTCCACTTTTAGTCTCATTTTAATAAGCAGTTAGATCAAAATACTGAGAAACTTCACACACATGAAATGAAAGCCATTATAACATTAGTAATACAAGTTCAGGTATTCAATTGTTTATTAAAGTTGCAGTCAAGGCTGCAGTAATATATAAGCCAAAATCTACAGAACCCAGTCTGAAGCTGCCTACACATACTAGACGGCAAAACAGCTTTGCCCCAACTGTTCCACTGATTTCCTATGGGGAGAGCGGTGCACACTGCTCGGATATGCCGCTTTGCGCTGCGCTCAAAGTTAAAATGATTTCAACTTAGACCTAGTTGCTGCTAACCTTTCAAAAGCACAGCCGATGAGATAACAACATGTGGTTACCTAGCAATGGGAAATAGCTTCCTTGCCACCCTTGACATTTACCTACACTGCGCTCTGCACCCTACTTAGCATTGAACAGGGCGCAGACCCTCACACTGTCACAATCATGTTGCTTACCAGATGAGAATTTGACTATCACAGGTACCTTTTTTTTTAACTTAACCTAATAAATAAGAAAGATTTACAGTCTCTTTATTACAACTGTGGTATGTACAAAAACAATGTACAAAACAAAGTTTATCAAAACACATCTTTTGCAAAATTCTGAATCTAAAAATATACAGCTATGAGCACCTTATCTTGAAATCTAATCGTGATCTTACTTGTTGCCTCTTGAAGTTCTTTGCAGTGCTTCTGGGTTTCATTGAGGTCAAGCAGGAGTTTTTGCAATTCATTTTCCTTATCCTTAATTTTAGTTTGAAGCTCTGCAACCTGTGAATGTGAGAGTCAATCCTTAAGATGTTTGTTTCAAAAGTTCCCAAATGAACTGATCTAATGAGAATTACATTTTTACTAACCTCTTTCTCCTTCATGTTATATTCTTGATCATATTTTCTTTTTAGATCTTCAAATTGCAGCACGTCCTCTTTGACTATAAAAAGATAAACAGTTTAATTTTTCTTGCTAGTGGAAAGGTTCTCTTGCTTGTTACCATACTAAAAATGTATTCTTTGTCATTTGAAGTTTTATAATAAGAATAATTAAATAACTTATGATTTGGAGTTAATGTAGTGAAAAGGCTACAGTAATAGTAAAAAAAAACCTTTCTGCATCTCTTGTTGATCAGCTTCTGCGCGAACACGAAGGCTTTCAAATGCTGCAATCAGTTTCTACAGGAAAAAACATTACATGAAAACTGACCATCACACATCCTTCTGTTTTACTGACTTCTTTACAACAAAGAATAATTAATTTAAAGAAAAAAAGCATTTCATTATAATGCGGATTTTGAGGTGTTTTACCTGAATACTCCCACTATTTTCCATAAAGAGGTGATGTGTTTCTTCTCTTTCAGATTCAACTAAAACATGCAAACACTTGTCATAAAATATGAAGCTATTTTTCCCTTATCTTCAACAATTTAAGACAGATACCAAGGCAGAAAATGTGAAGCACTTTTTACTTACATAAATGCATTTTCTCAGCTGACCGCTGAAAAGTATCTTTGAGTATATTACACAAGTTCCTTGTTGCGTTGTTTCTGTAAAACATTTCATACATTTAAAATTCGATTGTCATATTTATTTGGCGTTTACAGAGCATGTCTAGTGTGTCTTATTTCCCCCAAAAAACATACTTGTTCCTCAAATCCTCATTTTCACTGATCTGTTCTTCCAGCTTCACACTGAGACTTTCATTTCCAAACTGTAAAGACACACAGACAATACGTACCACTATAGACATTAAAGGGTGTTGGAGTAAGCTGTTCATCTATTATCAAGAATATGTTTTTATAGTGACATAGAAAGACATAAATAAAACGTGTCATTGAGGCACACACCTGCAATTCTTGAATGGCTTTGCGCTGAGTTTCAATTGTTCTTTTGCTTTCTTGTAGTCTCCTATCCTTCTGTACAGTGTCAAAGTCAACTTTGACCTTCCAGCACTTAATTTTCTCAACTTCTTCAAACAGCTTGGAATAAAGCTGTCCAGGTTTGCAATGATTCTGGGGAATATTCACAAAGATGGTAAGTAAATTGACATACTTTTGAATAAACACTCACAAAGGTGAAATTTATCCTATTCACGCTTCAAAAATAATACCTCTTCTTTTTCCATTGGTGGCACAACTTTCATCTTGGTATCTTGGTATCTTGGTAAGTCTTTAGAGGAGAGACAACGTATTCATTTACAAATGAATTACAAGGTTTATGATACTATAGAAACTTTAGACTGTGTTATTATACTAAACAAAATGAATACCTTGTCTGGTTGGTTTAGTTGGTGCAACCATACTTGTATTGGGGAAAGGCATGCTCTGATCTTTTTCAAATCCTTTACTATAACCCTAGGGGGAAAACAGCAGTTATGTTTAGTCATCATGTGAATTAATGATTACTGCCTCTTCTGCTTCCTTTCATTAATGGTTGGCGTATTAAGGTGCTGACAGACTGTGTCAGTGCTGAGCTAGCATCATTGTGTTTTGCCACGGTTGTGTTCATTAAGATTTACTAGTGGTTAACTATTGGCCAACCTTAAACACATTACCTGCAGCAACGTATTCATGAAATCACCACAGTTCTCAACGATTTCCTGAGGTCGCACAGCCGATACCTGTCCGTTGTTGACCCTGGGAGGTACCAGCAGTTTGAAGTTAAAACCCCGGTCTCTCTCCATTCTGAAATAACCACATAAATACCGTTTAACGTAACGTTAGGTATTTTAACGTATTACGCTTTAACAGGTAAGTTTACGTTAACGGGCAATTCAGACTTTTGTCGGACTTACGTAGCTAGCTAGCTAGCAAGCGTAGGAGATAGAGTTAATGCCAGACAGGCTTCACATTATTCAATTTGACCTAGCTAATACGTTAACCTTACCTGTTACCTTAACCTGTTGGTTAACCACGCTAATGTTAGCGTTAATTACCTTGTTACTAGAAATTCAGTTTAGCTAGCTAGCAAGTTAACTGGCGTCACTTGACGTTAGCTTATAACCTAGCTAACGTTAGTAAAAAAAAAAAAAAACTAACGGTACTAATGTAAACTAACCTAACCATTTTATTCATCTTGCGAATTCATACGAACCAATACCAATACAGATGCCAGGCAAACCATTAACGTTGTCAGGATATTATTTTGGTAAACAACGGCCGGGTAGTTACCTACCTATCGTTGGGAATGCTAAATTAACGTTAGAACATCTAGCTAAACGTTAACTTTAGTTAACGGCAAACGGTTGTATGTTTAAGACCGAATGGGGCGCGTGTAAGAATTATCCTGTTCTGTTTATGTGACGCAAAGTATGGTTTCACACCACCGCGAGGCATTCGCCTAGACTAGAGGTTTACCGAGAAAGCAAGCGTTTTTAAAAGCGGTTCCTGTCGCGCGGCGGTTACAGCGAACTCTAGGTGGCAGAGCAGAATCTGTGTGAGAGGAAACCTCTTTATAACTTCATACCCCTACCGCCGTGATCAAAAACGCTTCCTCTCTGCCGCCTTCACCTCGTTGAAATGACTACAGACGGCGAGTTACCGCGCGGCGGTATGAAAGCCAACGGCCACCAAAGAGTTTAGCTACATCCATTTTCGGACAACATGGAGTGTAATTCTATATTCTTGCTTTGGGTGCATAATATGTCATTCAAATTACATATTATTATATTCAATGATATATTCATAGTTTTGAAATTAAAAGGCCTATGTAGCCTAGCTACATCATAACAAACCAAGATATTATTGTACGTGGGATGGCCTGTAAACATTTCAACAATTTCTAACACGTCAGTTGGCTACATGGTAATTTTTCAAGCCCCACCTGCCCAGATGAACAGATTTATTGGTCATATTATCAATGACTTATGCTTAATATGCTTATTATATGTTTAACAAGTTGTTAAAAAGCATATATTTTTTAATCTTACATGTCTTAAGACAGGTATGCCTCTGCCATACCAAGCCCAAAATAAGTTTGTGAATCTCAGAGGGTGATAATCATGAATTAGAATACATGCAACTGGAAATTAAGCAATGAAACCTTGAATAAAATGTAAAAAAAAAAAAGGCAAGAGGTCAAAGATGGCCTCATTAAACCCATTAAACTTTTGTGGTTGGTTCCAACATTTGCTGATTTTGTTATGTACTAAAAGCTTTTAAATAGAAAAATAACAGGGGAACAGGAAAAGAAACAGTTTCACAGCCATGCCTTTGACCACTCCGGCTCATCTGCTTACTCCATGGAGATAGGTCTGGCAATGCGAAACTAATGAATAACAAAATGAGAAGTTGCAAAGTGAGAACAGGAATGTCTGTAGTAACATAGTAGGCTTATTAAATTGGGAGAAATGTTATGAAACCAAAAATAAGGTTATACTAGTGGCTGCCTTTTCCGGGGACCTGCCCTGCACAGACAGCCAGGGACGAGCAGGCAGCACTGGAACAAACACAGCGACACATCCCAGGGTGATAATAGCATCCAAGACACACAACTCACTCACAGTGGTTTCTGTGACATGAGAAATACTTTGAATGAGTACGTAGTTCCGCTCACAGTAGAATAGGTAGTCCCTCAACGGTCCAGGACACATGCCCGTTGTCACCACTTTAAGAACGTGGACACTTGGCCTAGATCACTTCTGAATGCGGTCTGAGTGATCGGATCTCAATGCGTCCTCAATGCATCTTGAGAACGTTTTTACCTGTACATAGAGCTGTCCATTTGTCATTTGATCACTCAGATCAACAAGGGGTTGCTACAGTAACAACCAAAATTCTAGCCAATATTCTATTAACCCTTGTGTTGTCCTTGGGTCAAATTGACCCGTTTCAAAGTTTATATCAGAAATATGGATTTCTTTCAACCAAATTTCCCAAAAATAACATGGATGATTCCATGCGTTGTTCATTAATGATTTAATTATTATAAATTTCATTTAATTATTAGGGTGTTTATTTCATCTTATAGCATTTTAATTCTTTTTTTTTATTTTTTAAATGGTTTCAAAACAGCATCCGGACTAGACTTTGGCATTTATACATCTCTGATCCACTCAACATCCTCTGATCTTAACTGTTAGTCAACTTAATTCATACTTTCTGCCTTTTTAACTAAAAACTTATGTATAATTTGATATAAATGAGGTTTGTTGACCATGAATTCCAAGAATAAGTGATAAATCTATCATTAAACCAGCTTTTCTTTTTGATGCTGCCTTTCTTTAAATGACTGCTCATTTCTTTAAATTTCTTATGCTGCACTGTAACTTTTATTCTTGTGTTTAATGTGTCTATTTTCTTTGACTGTCTATTCATGTGTTTTACCGGTTTTTAATGCTTATGATTTTTAACTGTTTTTACTTGTGTTTTATCTGTTTAACTGATTTTGTGTAAAGCACTTTGAATTGCCCTGTTGCTGAAATGTGCTATACAAATAAAGCTGCCTTGCCTTGCCTTGCCTTTATAGCAGCTATAACAGCTTTATATTTTTTTGTTTATAAAAAAAGCGCCAAAGCCATGGAAAAAGTGA